>NW_025408219.1:0-32103 GCF_905475395.1 Chrysoperla carnea
TTACGTGCAGCTTTCGTTGCTAATTGTTTTCTTGGTGCTTTACCACCAGTTGATTTACGTGCAGTTTGCTTGGTTCTAGCATTTTCAAATAATAATGTTTTTTACAAAAAAACACACAATTTTAAAAATTATATTCGACAATTTGATACTACAAAGTCAAATGTTTAAATGCGAAATAAATGTGTTGTATTTATATTTATATGAAATTTCAAAATTTTTGTTGTCATATCCTATTGGATAGCTATCAGAGTATGGACTAATCAAATTGTATAGGCGTGGCTTAAAAAATCTTTAATGCTTTATATAAAAAGGCACAATTGTACCGGCGCTCACATACATTACAATACTTGTGAGGTTAACACACGTGTTATCCGTTCGTTAAAATATTGTAAATAATTTTTTATTAAAATGACTGGCAGAGGAAAAGGTGGAAAGGGTCTTGGAAAAGGGGGTGCAAAACGTCATAGAAAAGTTTTGCGTGATAATATCCAAGGTATTACAAAACCTGCAATTCGTCGTTTAGCACGACGAGGTGGAGTAAAACGTATCTCTGGTTTAATTTATGAAGAAACACGTGGTGTACTTAAAGTATTCCTTGAAAATGTTATTCGGGATGCTGTTACATATACTGAACACGCAAAACGTAAAACAGTTACAGCTATGGATGTTGTATATGCATTAAAACGACAAGGTCGTACTTTGTATGGTTTTGGAGGTTAAGAAAATATAATAATTTACTTAAAATATTTAGTAAATTTATTAAAGAATATTTAATACATCCGATAAATTTAAACAGGCTTTCCTTTTTGGGAAGCCACTAATTTTATTTATATAAGAGTAAATAAATTTGTTAATAAATTATAACATATTATATAATTTGTTTACAACAAATTATTTTGTTTATAACATACATTACCAAATATTTTTATTTTTTTTTTTTATTGTAATATATCTGCAATAATAAATTATAATTTGTATATTATCTATTTTATTTTACAATAACTTATTGAATTTTTGAAAAAAATTTTATTATAAAATTAATATACTATTATATTTTTTATATATATAAGTTAAGAGTAACAAGTATCGATAGGAGATTATCGAATTTATAACTAATAAAACATTTCGCCTTAATCAAAGAAAATAAAGATTTTGCTATACCATTTTTTATACTTTCAATAAATAATTTATTATTAAATTTTTATTATTTCATTTATTTTTTAAAATTATTAAAAATATTTTTCTAATAATTATAAGCGTACATAAACAAGTAGTAAATGTAAAATGAAAATAATAAAGGTAATGTAATGCATTTGCATTACACTGATTTACGATATATATTCCGCGATATCCTTTATTATATTTAAAATTAATAATATTGATATACTAATAATAGATATATTCAAGCTATTAATATATAAAATTTTATATTAAATATGATATTAATAATTGTTTATTTAATTTTTTTGTATATATAAAAATAATTTACTCTTATTTAAAAAATTTGATGGCTCTCTTAAAAAGAGAGCCGTTTTTATATGTTGATGTATTTTTATGTTATCAATTAAATAATATTTTCGATTTATTTATTTTGAACTTGTATATTTTGTAACAGCTTTAGTACCTTCACTAACAGCGTGCTTTGCCAATTCACCAGGTAATAATAATCGAACTGCGGTTTGAATTTCCCGACTTGTGATTGTTGAACGTTTATTATAATGTGCTAAACGTGATGCTTCAGCAGCAATACGTTCAAAAATATCATTAACAAAACTGTTCATGATACTCATAGCTTTACTAGAGATACCAGTATCAGGATGCACTTGTTTTAATACTTTGTAAATGTAAATTGCATATGATTCCTTGCGCTTCCTCTTCTTTTTCTTATCACTCTTTGATATATTTTTTTGAGCTTTGCCAGCTTTTTTTGCTGCTTTTCCACTTGTTTTTGGTGGCATTGTTACAAACAATTAATATACACAGATAGTTACAGAACACCAGTCAGTATATGTATGAGCGTGTCGTGTATACAACTAGCGTATTATATACGCGAAGATGGATATAACAATAAAAATGAATACTACTCTCTGATTGGCTGAAAATAATACTATAAGGTGATTGGTTTATTTTTAAAGTTTTATATTTTATAAATATTATAAATTAAAATACCCAAATAACATTTTAAACATTTATGTTACAATCCCCGTAACGTACACATCTGTGTGATTATATTTACAAAAAAAAATATTAATTAAATAAATTTATTCGCTATGTCTGGACGAGGTAAAGGTGGTAAAGTAAAGGGAAAGGCAAAGTCAAGATCAAGCCGAGCAGGATTACAATTTCCTGTTGGAAGAATTCACAGATTATTACGAAAAGGAAATTATGCTGAACGAGTAGGTGCTGGTGCCCCAGTATATTTGGCTGCTGTTATGGAATATTTGGCTGCAGAAGTTCTCGAGTTAGCTGGTAATGCTGCCCGTGATAACAAAAAAACACGTATCATTCCACGTCATTTACAATTGGCAATTCGTAATGATGAAGAATTAAATAAATTATTATCTGGTGTAACAATTGCTCAAGGTGGTGTATTACCAAACATTCAAGCAGTGTTATTACCAAAGAAAACTGAAAAGAAAGCATAAATTAAAAACATTGCATTAATTTTTTTTATAATAATACATCGATCATAGGCCTTTTAATAAAAGGCCACAAATTTATTTAAAATAAGAGTAAAAATTATTTTTATAAATAATATATTATAATATTTTTTTAAAGAATCAATTTAAATAATTATAAATTAATGATTCTTTTTTTTTTTTTTCTTTTTTATATGTTATTATGGAAATAATTCATCATATTATGATGACATTTAGGTAACATATTATAAGAATATTCATAAAATATTATCAAAATAATATTGTATTATGATGATATTTAGACAAAATATTATAAGAATATACACAAAATATTATCAAAATAATATCATTAGATAACAAAACTGTTCATGATACTCATACCTTTACTAGAGATAAAAGTATCAGGATGCACTTGTATTAATACATATTATCACAACATCACAAAATATTTTTAAAAGGAAAAATTTTTTAAAAATTATTATAAAATTTGATTGAATTAAATTTCAATTTATTTTTTTAATAATTAAAGAAAAAAAAAGCATATAAACTTTCTATTGAAAATGTTATTTTCAACTAGATGGCCAAGTGAACTTTGTTACACAAACAATATATGACGTATTCGTTATTTAAATAATCAGTATCCTTTGATATTATATCAATACGTTACTCTCTTCTTTTGATACATATTAATAAAATTTCAATTTATAAGATTTTATGTCAATTATATAAATAATATTATAAATTTTCTAAATACATAAGTTAAGTAACAAAAAATTTGAATAACAAGATAAATTTATATATTATGTTTTAATACTCGATACTATAATATATCGCATCCGTTACCAATTATTCGGTATCCTTTGATTTTATACACAGAATGAACCAAAAATATGTATCAAATTTATTTTATTTATTTATATATTTAATATTATTATTATTATTTTATATTACAAAGTTTCTTAACGAAGCTTACAATGATTTCTCATATCGTACTTAACAAAATTATTTAGATCATATAAAATTTAAATTGTTAAAAAATTTTTATATTTATTATTATTATTTATTTTTATTAAAATTACATAACATAAAATTAATAATATTTTAATAATTATATAAATTAATTCTTATTTAAAATAATCTTATATTAATCTCAACAAATACTCTAATAATATATTTTGTCATAAATTTTTTTATATTTAAAATAAATATTATAATATATAAATACTTATATCAGTATAAAATTTCTTTATATAATTATGAAAAAATTAATTTAATAGTTAATTATTGATATTAATGCATAAATAAAAGTATTTTCTAATGAAATATATTTTGTCAATGTTCGATTAACACATTTCATAATAATACGTTTTCATTATTGACAAAAAAAAGTTTTTCTAAAAATGAAATCTTATACTATAATATATATATTTATATATTAAATTTTTTAATTATTTATATACTAATAATTTATAATAAATCGATATTAAATAAAAAATAAAAATATATACTTTTTAAGTTTACCTTAAAAATATTATTGTTTTGTATGATTGAAATAATTAATATTAAACTATGTTTATTAATAATTGTTAATAAAAAAATTAAATATATTTTAATTTATAAAATAAATATTATTATTAAATTTATAATTTATTATTTTATATATTATAGAAATTGAAAAAATAAATCATGTTTACTACGACAGTAAATTAGAAATACTATTTAATTTTTATGTGTTTTCTACATGGTACTTTGACTTACATAGGGACTTATATTATTGTGAATAATGATATAATTGAAAACCTTTATTTTTTATTTGATAGAATTATTATATTTTATCATTTAAATATTTATAATAAATACATTATTTTTATAAAGTAAAAAATATGGCCGAAGAAAATTCTACAGCTGTTGCAGCAACTGCGGTTACTGCTGCTTCTACAACACCAACAAAAAAAGCAACAGCTTCTGGTGCTAAACGTACAAAACAACATTCAAAACCAACACATCCACGTACATCAGAAATGGTTGTTAACGCAATTAAAAATTTAAAAGAACGTGGTGGTTCATCATTACAAGCAATTAAAAAATATTTAGCTGCAAATTATAAAGTGGATTCTGATAAAATTTCACCATTTATTAAAAAATATTTAAAAGCTGCTGTAACTGAGGGAGCCTTGGTACAAAACTAAAGGTAAAGGTGCATCTGGTTCATTCAAATTGGCTGCTTCCGCTTCATCTAATTCTTCAGCTAAATCAAAAGTATCCAAAAAAGAAAGTGGAGCAAAAGGTTCAGCAAAGAGTGCTAAAAGTAAACGGGCACCAAAAGAAAAGAAAGCCACAACTACATCATTGGCAGCCAAAAAGCCTAAAGCAAAAAAAGCGACTCCATCATCATCAACTGCTGCTAAAAAAGTTACTGCAAAATCATCAGCGGCATCAAAAAAAGCACCAGTTAAAGCAAAACCAGCAAAAAGTACAAAATCCGCTGCCAAAAGTAGCCCTGCTCGTAAACCGAAAGCACCAAAAGCTAAGAAAGCTTCTGTTGCCAAATCATCTCCTACAAAAATTAAAAAAAGCAGCACCAAAAAAGAAATGATCTGTTACTTTAATAATATATTGAAATATTTCATTATTTTTGCTAAAAAATGAAAATAACATAGGCCTTAATACAGGCCACAAATTAATATTTGATAAGAGTAAATTATTTTTTGTATAAATATTTTATAAAATAATAGTTTAGAAACATTTGCCACAGTCAGTACCACGGATGGGTGGCCACTTGAGAATACTGTGTGCGGTTGCATTTTTATTTAAAATATATGGTATAATAAATAAGTATATATTTAAATTGATTACTTCATTGAAAATTTTAATAATATACTTTAATATTAATGATATTTATGAAAAATATATATTTGTAAAAATTTTCATTTATTACTGGCAACAGCCATACCACGTTGAAAACACCGGTTCTCGTCCGATCACCGAAGTTAAGCAACATTGGGCACAGTCAGTACTTGGATGGGTGACCGCTTGGGAACACTGTGTGCGGTTGCCTTTTTATATTAAAAATATAAATTATTTTTCTTCTTTTCTTTTTTTTTACAACACCATATATAAATATATGTTATTTAGAAATGTAAACCTTTTATATTATTCATCAACAAATAAATATTATTTTTTGTATAAAATTTTATTGCATTTATAACTCATATCATGGTTACTTTAAAGCGAGAAGTTTTTTTAATATTTCAAATGAATATAAAATAATATAAATTTTATGAAATTTATTTATTTTTAGAAATAGCAATCGCTTATAATTATAACAAAATTTTAATAATGTTTAATTTTATTTCAATAATTTATATTTATATATATTATATATATATATATATATATATATATTATATATATATTTTTTAATAAAAATAATATACTCTTATTTAATAATATATGTTGGTCCTATATATAGGACCGAAAATATTTCTTATTTGTTTTTTTTTTTTTTAAATTGTCATTTAAAACGCTTATGCACGTTCTCCACGAATACGTCTTGCCAATTGTATATCCTTAGGCATAATTGTAACACGCTTTGCATGAATTGCGCATAAATTGGTATCTTCAAATAAACCTACTAAATAGGCTTCACTAGCTTCTTGTAATGCCATAACAGCTGAACTTTGAAAACGTAAATCGGTTTTAAAATCTTGTGCAATTTCACGTACTAAACGTTGGAATGGTAATTTACGAATTAACAATTCAGTACTTTTTTGATAACGACGAATTTCTCGTAAAGCTACTGTACCAGGACGATATCTGTGTGGTTTTTTTACTCCACCAGTTGCTGGTGCACTTTTACGTGCAGCTTTCGTTGCTAATTGTTTTCTTGGTGCTTTACCACCAGTTGATTTACGTGCAGTTTGCTTGGTTCTAGCCATTTTCAAATAATAATGTTTTTACAAAAAAACACACAATTTTAAAAATTATATTCGACAATTTGATACTACAAAGTCAAATGTTTAAATGCGAAATAAATGTGTTGTATTTATATTTATATGAAATTTCAAAATTTTTGTTGTCATATCCTATTGGATAGCTATCAGAGTATGGACTAATCAAATTGTATAGGCGTGGCTTAAAAAATCTTTAATGCTTTATATAAAAAGGCACAATTGTACCGGCGCTCACATACATTACAATACTTGTGAGGTTAACACACGTGTTATCCGTTCGTTAAAATATTGTAAATAATTTTTATTAAAATGACTGGCAGAGGAAAAGGTGGAAAGGGTCTTGGAAAAGGGGGTGCAAAACGTCATAGAAAAGTTTTGCGTGATAATATCCAAGGTATTACAAAACCTGCAATTCGTCGTTTAGCACGACGAGGTGGAGTAAAACGTATCTCTGGTTTAATTTATGAAGAAACACGTGGTGTACTTAAAGTATTCCTTGAAAAATGTTATTCGGGATGCTGTTACATATACTGAACACGCAAAACGTAAAACAGTTACAGCTATGGATGTTGTATATGCATTAAAACGACAAGGTCGTACTTTGTATGGTTTTGGAGGTTAAGAAAATATAATAATTTACTTAAAATATTTAGTAAATTTATTAAAGAATATTTAATACATCCGATAAATTTAAACAGGCTTTCCTTTTTGGGAAGCCACTAATTTTTATTTATATAAGAGTAAATAAATTTGTTAATAAATATAACATATTATATAATTTGTTTACAACAAATTATTTTGTTTATAACATACATTACCAAATATTTTTATTTTTTTTTTTTATTGTAATATATCTGCAATAATAAATTATAATTTGTATATTATCTATTTTATTTTACAATAACTTATTGAATTTTTGAAAAAATTTTATTATAAATTAATATACTATTATATTTTTTATATATATAAGTTAAGAGTAACAAGTATCGATAGGAGATTATCGAATTTATAACTAATAAAACATTTCGCCTTAATCAAAGAAAATAAAGATTTTGCTATACCATTTTTTATACTTTCAATAAATAATTTATTATTAAATTTTTATTATTTCATTTATTTTTAAAATTATTAAAAATATTTTTCTAATAATTATAAGCGTACATAAACAAGTAGTAAATGTAAAATGAAAATAATAAAGGTAATGTAATGCATTTGCATTACACTGATTTACGATATATATTCCGCGATATCCTTTATTATATTTAAAATTAATAATATTGATATACTAATAATAGATATATTCAAGCTATTAATATATAAAATTTTATATTAAATATGATATTAATAATTGTTTATTTAATTTTTTTGTATATATAAAAATAATTTACTCTTATTTAAAAAATTTGATGGCTCTCTTAAAAAGAGAGCCGTTTTTATATGTTGATGTATTTTTATGTTATCAATTAAATAATATTTTCGATTTATTTATTTTGAACTTGTATATTTTGTAACAGCTTTAGTACCTTCACTAACAGCGTGCTTTGCCAATTCACCAGGTAATAATAATCGAACTGCGGTTTGAATTTCCCGACTTGTGATTGTTGAACGTTTATTATAATGTGCTAAACGTGATGCTTCAGCAGCAATACGTTCAAAAATATCATTAACAAAACTGTTCATGATACTCATAGCTTTACTAGAGATACCAGTATCAGGATGCACTTGTTTTAATACTTTGTAAATGTAAATTGCATATGATTCCTTGCGCTTCCTCTTCTTTTTCTTATCACTCTTTGATATATTTTTTTGAGCTTTGCCAGCTTTTTTTGCTGCTTTTCCACTTGTTTTTGGTGGCATTGTTACAAACAATTAATATACACAGATAGTTACAGAACACCAGTCAGTATATGTATGAGCGTGTCGTGTATACAACTAGCGTATTATATACGCGAAGATGGATATAACAATAAAAATGAATACTACTCTCTGATTGGCTGAAAATAATACTATAAGGTGATTGGTTTATTTTTAAAGTTTTATATTTTATAAATATTATAAATTAAAATACCCAAATAACATTTTAAACATTTATGTTACAATCCCCGTAACGTACACATCTGTGTGATTATATTTACAAAAAAAAATATTAATTAAATAAATTTATTCGCTATGTCTGGACGAGGTAAAGGTGGTAAAGTAAAGGGAAAGGCAAAGTCAAGATCAAGCCGAGCAGGATTACAATTTCCTGTTGGAAGAATTCACAGATTATTACGAAAAGGAAATTATGCTGAACGAGTAGGTGCTGGTGCCCCAGTATATTTGGCTGCTGTTATGGAATATTTGGCTGCAGAAGTTCTCGAGTTAGCTGGTAATGCTGCCCGTGATAACAAAAAAACACGTATCATTCCACGTCATTTACAATTGGCAATTCGTAATGATGAAGAATTAAATAAATTATTATCTGGTGTAACAATTGCTCAAGGTGGTGTATTACCAAACATTCAAGCAGTGTTATTACCAAAGAAAACTGAAAAGAAAGCATAAATTAAAAACATTGCATTAATTTTTATAATAATAATACATCGATCATAGGCCTTTTAATAAAAGGCCACAAATTTATTTAAAATAAGAGTAAAAATTATTTTTATAAATAATATATTATAATATTTTTTTAAAGAATCAATTTAAATAATTATAAATTAATGATTCTTTTTTTTTTTTTTCTTTTTTATATGTTATTATGGAAATAATTCATCATATTATGATGACATTTAGGTAACATATTATAAGAATATTCATAAAATATTATCAAAATAATATTGTATTATGATGATATTTAGACAAAATATTATAAGAATATACACAAAATATTATCAAAATAATATCATTAGATAACAAAACTGTTCATGATACTCATACCTTTACTAGAGATAAAAGTATCAGGATGCACTTGTATTAATACATATTATCACAACATCACAAAATATTTTTTAAAAGGAAAAATTTTTTAAAAATTATTATAAAATTTGATTGAATTAAATTTCAATTTATTTTTTTAATAATTAAAGAAAAAAAAAAGCATATAAACTTTCTATTGAAAATGTTATTTTCAACTAGATGGCCAAGTGAACTTTGTTACACAAACAATATATGACGTATTCGTTATTTAAATAATCAGTATCCTTTGATATTATATCAATACGTTACTCTCTTCTTTTGATACATATTAATAAAATTTCAATTTATAAGATTTTATGTCAATTATATAAATAATATTATAAATTTTCTAAATACATAAGTTAAGTAACAAAAAATTTGAATAACAAGATAAATTTATATATTATGTTTTAATACTCGATACTATAATATATCGCATCCGTTACCAATTATTCGGTATCCTTTGATTTATACACAGAATGAACCAAAAATATGTATCAAATTTATTTTATTTATTTATATATTTAATATTATTATTATTATTTTATATTACAAAGTTTCTTAACGAAGCTTACAATGATTTCTCATATCGTACTTAACAAAATTATTTAGATCATATAAAATTTAAATTGTTAAAAAATTTTTATATTTATTATTATTATTTATTTTTATTAAAATTACATAACATAAAATTAATAATATTTTAATAATTATATAAATTAATTCTTATTTAAAATAATCTTATATTAATCTCAACAAATACTCTAATAATATATTTTGTCATAAATTTTTTTATATTTAAAATAAATATTATAATATATAAATACTTATATCAGTATAAAATTTCTTTATATAATTATGAAAAAATTAATTTAATAGTTAATTATTGATATTAATGCATAAATAAAAGTATTTTCTAATGAAATATATTTTGTCAATGTTCGATTAACACATTTCATAATAATACGTTTTCATTATTGACAAAAAAAGTTTTTCTAAAAATGAAATCTTATACTATAATATATATATTTATATATTAAATTTTTTAATTATTTATATACTAATAATTTATAATAAATCGATATTAAATAAAAAATAAAAATATATACTTTTTAAGTTTACCTTAAAAATATTATTGTTTTGTATGATTGAAATAATTAATATTAAACTATGTTTATTAATAATTGTTAATAAAAAAATTAAATATATTTTAATTTATAAAATAAATATTATTATTAAATTTATAATTTATTATTTTATATATTATAGAAATTGAAAAAATAAATCATGTTTACTACGACAGTAAATTAGAAATACTATTTAATTTTTATGTGTTTTCTACATGGTACTTTGACTTACATAGGGACTTATATTATTGTGAATAATTATATAATTGAAAACCTTTATTTTTTATTTGATAGAATTATTATATTTTATCATTTAAATATTTATAATAAATTCATTATTTTTATAAAGTAAAAAATATGGCCGAAGAAAATTCTACAGCTGTTGCAGCAACTGCGGTTACTGCTGCTTCTACAACACCAACAAAAAAAGCAACAGCTTCTGGTGCTAAACGTACAAAACAACATTCAAAACCAACACATCCACGTACATCAGAAATGGTTGTTAACGCAATTAAAAATTTAAAAGAACGTGGTGGTTCATCATTACAAGCAATTAAAAAATATTTAGCTGCAAATTATAAAGTGGATTCTGATAAAATTTCACCATTTATTAAAAAATATTTAAAAGCTGCTGTAACTGAGGGAGCCTTGGTACAAACTAAAGGTAAAGGTGCATCTGGTTCATTCAAATTGGCTGCTTCCGCTTCATCTAATTCTTCAGCTAAATCAAAAGTATCCAAAAAAGAAAGTGGAGCAAAAGGTTCAGCAAAGAGTGCTAAAAGTAAACGGGCACCAAAAGAAAAGAAAGCCACAACTACATCATTGGCAGCCAAAAAGCCTAAAGCAAAAAAAGCGACTCCATCATCATCAACTGCTGCTAAAAAAGTTACTGCAAAATCATCAGCGGCATCAAAAAAAGCACCAGTTAAAGCAAAACCAGCAAAAAGTACAAAATCCGCTGCCAAAAGTAGCCCTGCTCGTAAACCGAAAGCACCAAAAGCTAAGAAAGCTTCTGTTGCCAAATCATCTCCTACAAAAATTAAAAAAGCAGCACCAAAAAAGAAATGATCTGTTACTTTAATAATATATTGAAATATTTCATTATTTTTGCTAAAAAATGAAAATAACATAGGCCTTAATACAGGCCACAAATTAATATTTGATAAGAGTAAATTATTTTTTGTATAAATATTTTATAAAATAATAGTTTAGAAACATTTGCCACAGTCAGTACCACGGATGGGTGGCCACTTGAGAATACTGTGTGCGGTTGCATTTGCATTTTTATTTAAAATATATGGTATAATAAATAAGTATATATTTAAATTGATTACTTCATTGAAAATTTTAATAATATACTTTAATATTAATGATATTTATGAAAAATATATATTTGTAAAAATTTTCATTTATTACTGGCAACAGCCATACCACGTTGAAAACACCGGTTCTCGTCCGATCACCGAAGTTAAGCAACATTGGGCACAGTCAGTACTTGGATGGGTGACCGCTTGGGAACACTGTGTGCGGTTGCCTTTTTATATTAAAAATATAAATTATTTTTCTTCTTTTCTTTTTTTTTACACACCATATATAAATATATGTTATTTAGAAATGTAAACCTTTTATATTATTCGTCAACAAATAAATATTATTTTTTGTATAAAATTTTATTGCATTTATAACTCATATCATGGTTACTTTAAAGCGAGAAGTTTTTTTAATATTTCAAATGAATATAAAATAATATAAATTTTATGAAATTTATTTATTTTTAGAAATAGCAATCGCTTATAATTATAACAAAATTTTAATAATGTTTAATTTTATTTCAATAATTTATATATATATATATATATATATATATTTTTTAATAAAAATAATATACTCTTATTTAATAATATATGTTGGTCCTATATATAGGACCGAAAATATTTCTTATTTGTTTTTTTTTTTTTTAAATTGTCATTTAAAACGCTTATGCACGTTCTCCACGAATACGTCTTGCCAATTGTATATCCTTAGGCATAATTGTAACACGCTTTGCATGAATTGCGCATAAATTGGTATCTTCAAATAAACCTACTAAATAGGCTTCACTAGCTTCTTGTAATGCCATAACAGCTGAACTTTGGAAACGTAAATCGGTTTTAAAATCTTGTGCAATTTCACGTACTAAACGTTGGAATGGTAATTTACGAATTAACAATTCAGTACTTTTTTGATAACGACGAATTTCTCGTAAAGCTACTGTACCAGGACGATATCTGTGTGGTTTTTTTACTCCACCAGTTGCTGGTGCACTTTTACGTGCAGCTTTCGTTGCTAATTGTTTTCTTGGTGCTTTACCACCAGTTGATTTACGTGCAGTTTGCTTGGTTCTAGCCATTTTCAAATAATAATGTTTTTACAAAAAAACACACAATTTTAAAAATTATATTCGACAATTTGATACTACAAAGTCAAATGTTTAAATGCGAAATAAATGTGTTGTATTTATATTTATATGAAATTTCAAAATTTTTGTTGTCATATCCTATTGGATAGCTATCAGAGTATGGACTAATCAAATTGTATAGGCGTGGCTTAAAAAATCTTTAATGCTTTATATAAAAAGGCACAATTGTACCGGCGCTCACATACATTACAATACTTGTGAGGTTAACACACGTGTTATCCGTTCGTTAAAATATTGTAAATAATTTTTTATTAAAATGACTGGCAGAGGAAAAGGTGGAAAGGGTCTTGGAAAAGGGGGTGCAAAACGTCATAGAAAAGTTTTGCGTGATAATATCCAAGGTATTACAAAACCTGCAATTCGTCGTTTAGCACGACGAGGTGGAGTAAAACGTATCTCTGGTTTAATTTATGAAGAAACACGTGGTGTACTTAAAGTATTCCTTGAAAATGTTATTCGGGATGCTGTTACATATACTGAACACGCAAAACGTAAAACAGTTACAGCTATGGATGTTGTATATGCATTAAAACGACAAGGTCGTACTTTGTATGGTTTTGGAGGTTAAGAAAATATAATAATTTACTTAAAATATTTAGTAAATTTATTAAAGAATATTTAATACATCCGATAAATTTAAACAGGCTTTCCTTTTTGGGAAGCCACTAATTTTATTTATATAAGAGTAAATAAATTTGTTAATAAATATAACATATTATATAATTTGTTTACAACAAATTATTTTGTTTATAACATACATTACCAAATATTTTTATTTATTTTTTTTTTTTTTATTGTAATATATCTGCAATAATAAATTATAATTTGTATATTATCTATTTTATTTTACAATAACTTATTGAATTTTTGAAAAAATTTTATTATAAATTAATATACTATTATATTTTTTATATATACAAGTTAAGAGTAACAAGTATCGATAGGAGATTATCGAATTTATAACTAATAAAACATTTCGCCTTAATCAAAGAAAATAAAGATTTTGCTATACCATTTTTTATACTTTCAATAAATAATTTATTATTAAATTTTTATTATTTCATTTATTTTTTAAAATTATTAAAAATATTTTTCTAATAATTATAAGCGTACATAAACAAGTAGTAAATGTAAAATGAAAATAATAAAGGTAATGTAATGCATTTGCATTACACTGATTTACGATATATATTCCGCGATATCCTTTATTATATTTAAAATTAATAATATTGATATACTAATAATAGATATATTCAAGCTATTAATATATAAAATTTTATATTAAATATGATATTAATAATTGTTTATTTTATTTTTTTGTATATATAAAAATAATTTACTCTTATTTAAAAAATTTGATGGCTCTCTTAAAAAGAGAGCCGTTTTTATATGTTGATGTATTTTTATGTTATCAATTAAATAATATTTTCGATTTATTTATTTTGAACTTGTATATTTTGTAACAGCTTTAGTACCTTCACTAACAGCGTGCTTTGCCAATTCACCAGGTAATAATAATCGAACTGCGGTTTGAATTTCCCGACTTGTGATTGTTGAACGTTTATTATAATGTGCTAAACGTGATGCTTCAGCAGCAATACGTTCAAAAATATCATTAACAAAACTGTTCATGATACTCATAGCTTTACTAGAGATACCAGTATCAGGATGCACTTGTTTTAATACTTTGTAAATGTAAATTGCATATGATTCCTTGCGCTTCCTCTTCTTTTTCTTATCACTCTTTGATATATTTTTTTGAGCTTTGCCAGCTTTTTTTGCTGCTTTTCCACTTGTTTTTGGTGGCATTGTTACAAACAATTAATATACACAGATAGTTACAGAACACCAGTCAGTATATGTATGAGCGTGTCGTGTATACAACTAGCGTATTATATACGCGAAGATGGATATAACAATAAAAATGAATACTACTCTCTGATTGGCTGAAAATAATACTATAAGGTGATTGGTTTATTTTTAAAGTTTTATATTTTATAAATATTATAAATTAAAATACCCAAATAACATTTTAAACATTTATGTTACAATCCCCGTAACGTACACATCTGTGTGATTATATTTACAAAAAAAAATATTAATTAAATAAATTTATTCGCTATGTCTGGACGAGGTAAAGGTGGTAAAGTAAAGGGAAAGGCAAAGTCAAGATCAAGCCGAGCAGGATTACAATTTCCTGTTGGAAGAATTCACAGATTATTACGAAAAGGAAATTATGCTGAACGAGTAGGTGCTGGTGCCCCAGTATATTTGGCTGCTGTTATGGAATATTTGGCTGCAGAAGTTCTCGAGTTAGCTGGTAATGCTGCCCGTGATAACAAAAAAACACGTATCATTCCACGTCATTTACAATTGGCAATTCGTAATGATGAAGAATTAAATAAATTATTATCTGGTGTAACAATTGCTCAAGGTGGTGTATTACCAAACATTCAAGCAGTGTTATTACCAAAGAAAACTGAAAAGAAAGCATAAATTAAAAACATTGCATTAATTTTTATAATAATAATACATCGATCATAGGCCTTTTAATAAAAGGCCACAAATTTATTTAAAATAAGAGTAAAAATTATTTTTATAAATAATATATTATAATATTTTTTTAAAGAATCAATTTAAATAATTATAAATTAATGATTCTTTTTTTTTTTTTCTTTTTTTTTATGTTATTATGGAAATAATTCATCATATTATGATGACATTTAGGTAACATATTATAAGAATATTCATAAAATATTATCAAAATAATATTGTATTATGATGATATTTAGACAAAATATTATAAGAATATACACAAAATATTATCAAAATAATATCATTAGATAACAAAACTGTTCATGATACTCATACCTTTACTAGAGATAAAAGTATCAGGATGCACTTGTATTAATACATATTATCACAACATCACAAAATATTTTTTAAAAGGAAAAATTTTTTAAAAATTATTATAAAATTTGATTGAATTAAATTTCAATTTATTTTTTTAATAATTAAAGAAAAAAAAAAAACAAAGCATATAAACTTTCTATTGAAAATGTTATTTTAAACTAGATGGCCAAGTGAACTTCGTTACACAAACAATATATGACGTATTCGTTATTTAAATAATCAGTATCCTTTGATATTATATCAATACGTTACTCTCTTCTTTTGATACATATTAATAAAATTTCAATTTATAAGATTTTATGTCAATTATATAAATAATATTATAAATTTTCTAAATACATAAGTTAAGTAACAAAAAATTTGAATAACAAGATAAATTTATATATTATGTTTTAATACTCGATACTATAATATATCGCATCCGTTACCAATTATTCGGTATCCTTTGATTTATACACAGAATGAACTAAAAATATATATCAAATTTATTTTATTTATTTATATATTTAATATTATTATTATTATTTTATATTACAAAGTTTCTTAACGAAGCTTACAATGATTTCTCATATCGTACTTAACAAAATTATTTAGATCATATAAAATTTAAATTGTTAAAAAATTTGTATATTTATTATTATTATTATTTATTTTTATTAAAATTACATAACATAAAATTAATAATATTTTAATAATTATATAAATTAATTCTTATTTAAAATAATCTTATATTAATCTCAACAAATACTCTAATAATATATTTTGTCATAAATTTTTTTATATTTAAAATAAATATTATAATATATAAATACTTATATCAGTATAAAATTTCTTTATATAATTATGAAAAAATTAATTTAATAGTTAATTATTGATATTAATGCATAAATAAAAGTATTTTCTAATGAAATATATTTTGTCAATGTTCGATTAACACATTTCATAATAATACGTTTTCATTATTGACAAAAAAAGTTTTTCTAAAAATGAAATCTTATACTATAATATATATATTTATATATTAAATTTTTTAATTATTTATATACTAATAATTTATAATAAATCGATATTAAATAAAAAATAAAAATATATACTTTTTAAGTTTACCTTAAAAATATTATTGTTTTGTATGATTGAAATAATTAATATTAAACTATGTTTATTAATAATTGTTAATAAAAAAATTAAATATATTTTAATTTATAAAATAAATATTATTATTAAATTTATAATTTATTATTTTATATATTATAGAAATTGAAAAAATAAATCATGTTTACTACGACAGTAAATTAGAAATACTATTTAATTTTTATGTGTTTTCTACATGGTACTTTGACTTACATAGGGACTTATATTATTGTGAATAATGATATAATTGAAAACCTTTATTTTTTATTTGATAGAATTATTATATTTTATCATTTAAATATTTATAATAAATACATTATTTTTATAAAGTAAAAAAATATGGCCGAAGAAAATTCTACAGCTGTTGCAGCAACTGCGGTTACTGCTGCTTCTACAACACCAACAAAAAAAGCAACAGCTTCTGGTGCTAAACGTACAAAACAACATTCAAAACCAACACATCCACGTACATCAGAAATGGTTGTTAACGCAATTAAAAATTTAAAAGAACGTGGTGGTTCATCATTACAAGCAATTAAAAAATATTTAGCTGCAAATTATAAAGTGGATTCTGATAAAATTTCACCATTTATTAAAAAATATTTAAAAGCTGCTGTAACTGAGGGAGCCTTGGTACAAACTAAAGGTAAAGGTGCATCTGGTTCATTCAAATTGGCTGCTTCCGCTTCATCTAATTCTTCAGCTAAATCAAAAGTATCCAAAAAAGAAAGTGGAGCAAAAGGTTCAGCAAAGAGTGCTAAAAGTAAACGGGCACCAAAAGAAAAGAAAGCCACAACTACATCATTGGCAGCCAAAAAGCCTAAAGCAAAAAAAGGGACTCCATCATCATCAACTGCTGCTAAAAAAGTTACTGCAAAATCATCAGCGGCATCAAAAAAAGCACCAGTTAAAGCAAAACCAGCAAAAAGTACAAAATCCGCTGCCAAAAGTAGCCCTGCTCGTAAACCGAAAGCACCAAAAGCTAAGAAAGCTTCTGTTGCCAAATCATCTCCTACAAAAATTAAAAAAGCAGCACCAAAAAAGAAATGATCTGTTACTTTAATAATATATTGAAATATTTCATTATTTTTGCTAAAAAATGAAAATAACATAGGCCTTAATACAGGCCACAAATTAATATTTGATAAGAGTAAATTATTTTTTGTATAAATATTTTATAAAATAATAGTTAAGAAACATTTGCCACAGTCAGTACCACGGATGGGTGGCCACTTGAGAATACTGTGTGCGGTTGCATTTTTATTTAAAATATATGGTATAATAAATAAGTATATATTTAAATTGATTACTTCATTGAAAATTTTAATAATATACTTTAATATTAATGATATTTATGAAAAATATATATTTGTAAAAATTTTCATTTATTACTGGCAACAGCCATACCACGTTGAAAACACCGGTTCTCGTCCGATCACCGAAGTTAAGCAACATTGGGCACAGTCAGTACTTGGATGGGTGACCGCTTGGGAACACTGTGTGCGGTTGCCTTTTTATATTAAAAATATAAATTATTTTTCTTCTTTTCTTTTTTTTTACACACCATATATAAATATATGTTATTTAGAAATGTAAACCTTTTATATTATTCGTCAACAAATAAATATTATTTTTTGTATAAAATTTTATTGCATTTATAACTCATATCATGGTTACTTTAAAGCGAGAAGTTTTTTTAATATTTCAAATGAATATAAAATAATATAAATTTTATGAAATTTATTTATTTTTAGAAATAGCAATCGCTTATAATTATAACAAAATTTTAATAATGTTTAATTTTATTTCAATAATTTATATATATATATATATATATATATATTTTTTAATAAAAATAATATACTCTTATTTAATAATATATGTTGGTCCTATATATAGGACCGAAAATATTTCTTATTTGTTTTTTTTTTTTTTAAATTGTCATTTAAAACGCTTATGCACGTTCTCCACGAATACGTCTTGCCAATTGTATATCCTTAGGCATAATTGTAACACGCTTTGCATGAATTGCGCATAAATTGGTATCTTCAAATAAACCTACTAAATAGGCTTCACTAGCTTCTTGTAATGCCATAACAGCTGAACTTTGGAAACGTAAATCGGTTTTAAAATCTTGTGCAATTTCACGTACTAAACGTTGGAATGGTAATTTACGAATTAACAATTCAGTACTTTTTTGATAACGACGAATTTCTCGTAAAGCTACTGTACCAGGACGATATCTGTGTGGTTTTTTTACTCCACCAGTTGCTGGTGCACTTTTACGTGCAGCTTTCGTTGCTAATTGTTTTCTTGGTGCTTTACCACCAGTTGATTTACGTGCAGTTTGCTTGGTTCTAGCCATTTTCAAATAATAATGTTTTTACAAAAAAACACACAATTTTAAAAATTATATTCGACAATTTGATACTACAAAGTCAAATGTTTAAATGCGAAATAAATGTGTTGTATTTATATTTATATGAAATTTCAAAATTTTTGTTGTCATATCCTATTGGATAGCTATCAGAGTATGGACTAATCAAATTGTATAGGCGTGGCTTAAAAAATCTTTAATGCTTTATATAAAAAGGCACAATTGTACCGGCGCTCACATACATTACAATACTTGTGAGGTTAACACACGTGTTATCCGTTCGTTAAAATATTGTAAATAATTTTTTATTAAAATGACTGGCAGAGGAAAAGGTGGAAAGGGTCTTGGAAAAGGGGGTGCAAAACGTCATAGAAAAGTTTTGCGTGATAATATCCAAGGTATTACAAAACCTGCAATTCGTCGTTTAGCACGACGAGGTGGAGTAAAACGTATCTCTGGTTTAATTTATGAAGAAACACGTGGTGTACTTAAAGTATTCCTTGAAAATGTTATTCGGGATGCTGTTACATATACTGAACACGCAAAACGTAAAACAGTTACAGCTATGGATGTTGTATATGCATTAAAACGACAAGGTCGTACTTTGTATGGTTTTGGAGGTTAAGAAAATATAATAATTTACTTAAAATATTTAGTAAATTTATTAAAGAATATTTAATACATCCGATAAATTTAAACAGGCTTTCCTTTTTGGGAAGCCACTAATTTTATTTATATAAGAGTAAATAAATTTGTTAATAAATATAACATATTATATAATTTGTTTACAACAAATTATTTTGTTTATAACATACATTACCAAATATTTTTATTTATTTTTTTTTTTTTTATTGTAATATATCTGCAATAATAAATTATAATTTGTATATTATCTATTTTATTTTACAATAACTTATTGAATTTTTGAAAAAATTTTATTATAAATTAATATACTATTATATTTTTTATATATACAAGTTAAGAGTAACAAGTATCGATAGGAGATTATCGAATTTATAACTAATAAAACATTTCGCCTTAATCAAAGAAAATAAAGATTTTGCTATACCATTTTTTATACTTTCAATAAATAATTTATTATTAAATTTTTATTATTTCATTTATTTTTTAAAATTATTAAAAATATTTTTCTAATAATTATAAGCGTACATAAACAAGTAGTAAATGTAAAATGAAAATAATAAAGGTAATGTAATGCATTTGCATTACACTGATTTACGATATATATTCCGCGATATCCTTTATTATATTTAAAATTAATAATATTGATATACTAATAATAGATATATTCAAGCTATTAATATATAAAATTTTATATTAAATATGATATTAATAATTGTTTATTTTATTTTTTTGTATATATAAAAATAATTTACTCTTATTTAAAAAATTTGATGGCTCTCTTAAAAAGAGAGCCGTTTTTATATGTTGATGTATTTTTATGTTATCAATTAAATAATATTTTCGATTTATTTATTTTGAACTTGTATATTTTGTAACAGCTTTAGTACCTTCACTAACAGCGTGCTTTGCCAATTCACCAGGTAATAATAATCGAACTGCGGTTTGAATTTCCCGACTTGTGATTGTTGAACGTTTATTATAATGTGCTAAACGTGATGCTTCAGCAGCAATACGTTCAAAAATATCATTAACAAAACTGTTCATGATACTCATAGCTTTACTAGAGATACCAGTATCAGGATGCACTTGTTTTAATACTTTGTAAATGTAAATTGCATATGATTCCTTGCGCTTCCTCTTCTTTTTCTTATCACTCTTTGATATATTTTTTTGAGCTTTGCCAGCTTTTTTTGCTGCTTTTCCACTTGTTTTTGGTGGCATTGTTACAAACAATTAATATACACAGATAGTTACAGAACACCAGTCAGTATATGTATGAGCGTGTCGTGTATACAACTAGCGTATTATATACGCGAAGATGGATATAACAATAAAAATGAATACTACTCTCTGATTGGCTAAAAATAATACTATAAGGTGATTGGTTTATTTTTAAAGTTTTATATTTTATAAATATTATAAATTAAAATACCCAAATAACATTTTAAACATTTATGTTACAATCCCCGTAACGTACACATCTGTGTGATTATATTTACAAAAAAAAATATTAATTAAATAAATTTATTCGCTATGTCTGGACGAGGTAAAGGTGGTAAAGTAAAGGGAAAGGCAAAGTCAAGATCAAGCCGAGCAGGATTACAATTTCCTGTTGGAAGAATTCACAGATTATTACGAAAAGGAAATTATGCTGAACGAGTAGGTGCTGGTGCCCCAGTATATTTGGCTGCTGTTATGGAATATTTGGCTGCAGAAGTTCTCGAGTTAGCTGGTAATGCTGCCCGTGATAACAAAAAAACACGTATCATTCCACGTCATTTACAATTGGCAATTCGTAATGATGAAGAATTAAATAAATTATTATCTGGTGTAACAATTGCTCAAGGTGGTGTATTACCAAACATTCAAGCAGTGTTATTACCAAAGAAAACTGAAAAGAAAGCATAAATTAAAAACATTGCATTAATTTTTATAATAATAATACATCGATCATAGGCCTTTTAATAAAAGGCCACAAATTTATTTAAAATAAGAGTAAAAATTATTTTTATAAATAATATATTATAATATTTTTTTAAAGAATCAATTTAAATAATTATAAATTAATGATTCTTTTTTTTTTTTTCTTTTTTTATATGTTATTATGGAAATAATTCATCATATTATGATGACATTTAGGTAACATATTATAAGAATATTCATAAAATATTATCAAAATAATATTGTATTATGATGATATTTAGACAAAATATTATAAGAATATACACAAAATATTATCAAAATAATATCATTAGATAACAAAACTGTTCATGATACTCATACCTTTACTAGAGATAAAAGTATCAGGATGCACTTGTATTAATACATATTATCACAACATCACAAAATATTTTTTAAAAGGAAAAATTTTTTTAAAATTATTATAAAATTTGATTGAATTAAATTTCAATTTATTTTTTTAATAATTAAAGAAAAAAAAAAAACAAAGCATATAAACTTTCTATTGAAAATGTTATTTTAAACTAGATGGCCAAGTGAACTTCGTTACACAAACAATATATGACGTATTCGTTATTTAAATAATCAGTATCCTTTGATATTATATCAATACGTTACTCTCTTCTTTTGATACATATTAATAAAATTTCAATTTATAAGATTTTATGTCAATTATATAAATAATATTATAAATTTTCTAAATACATAAGTTAAGTAACAAAAAATTTGAATAACAAGATAAATTTATATATTATGTTTTAATACTCGATACTATAATATATCGCATCCGTTACCAATTATTCGGTATCCTTTGATTTATACACAGAATGAACTAAAAATATATATCAAATTTATTTTATTTATTTATATATTTAATATTATTATTATTATTTTATATTACAAAGTTTCTTAACGAAGCTTACAATGATTTCTCATATCGTACTTAACAAAATTATTTAGATCATATAAAATTTAAATTGTTAAAAAATTTGTATATTTATTATTATTATTATTTATTTTTATTAAAATTACATAACATAAAATTAATAATATTTTAATAATTATATAAATTAATTCTTATTTAAAATAATCTTATATTAATCTCAACAAATACTCTAATAATATATTTTGTCATAAATTTTTTTATATTTAAAATAAATATTATAATATATAAATACTTATATCAGTATAAAATTTCTTTATATAATTATGAAAAAATTAATTTAATAGTTAATTATTGATATTAATGCATAAATAAAAGTATTTTCTAATGAAATATATTTTGTCAATGTTCGATTAACACATTTCATAATAATACGTTTTCATTATTGACAAAAAAAGTTTTTCTAAAAATGAAATCTTATACTATAATATATATATTTATATATTAAATTTTTTAATTATTTATATACTAATAATTTATAATAAATCGATATTAAATAAAAAATAAAAATATATACTTTTTAAGTTTACCTTAAAAATATTATTGTTTTGTATGATTGAAATAATTAATATTAAACTATGTTTATTAATAATTGTTAATAAAAAAATTAAATATATTTTAATTTATAAAATAAATATTATTATTAAATTTATAATTTATTATTTTATATATTATAGAAATTGAAAAAATAAATCATGTTTACTACGACAGTAAATTAGAAATACTATTTAATTTTTATGTGTTTTCTACATGGTACTTTGACTTACATAGGGACTTATATTATTGTGAATAATGATATAATTGAAAACCTTTATTTTTTATTTGATAGAATTATTATATTTTATCATTTAAATATTTATAATAAATACATTATTTTTATAAAGTAAAAAAATATGGCCGAAGAAAATTCTACAGCTGTTGCAGCAACTGCGGTTACTGCTGCTTCTACAACACCAACAAAAAAAGCAACAGCTTCTGGTGCTAAACGTACAAAACAACATTCAAAACCAACACATCCACGTACATCAGAAATGGTTGTTAACGCAATTAAAAATTTAAAAGAACGTGGTGGTTCATCATTACAAGCAATTAAAAAATATTTAGCTGCAAATTATAAAGTGGATTCTGATAAAATTTCACCATTTATTAAAAAATATTTAAAAGCTGCTGTAACTGAGGGAGCCTTGGTACAAACTAAAGGTAAAGGTGCATCTGGTTCATTCAAATTGGCTGCTTCCGCTTCATCTAATTCTTCAGCTAAATCAAAAGTATCCAAAAAAGAAAGTGGAGCAAAAGGTTCAGCAAAGAGTGCTAAAAGTAAACGGGCACCAAAAGAAAAGAAAGCCACAACTACATCATTGGCAGCCAAAAAGCCTAAAGCAAAAAAAGCGACTCCATCATCATCAACTGCTGCTAAAAAAGTTACTGCAAAATCATCAGCGGCATCAAAAAAAGCACCAGTTAAAGCAAAACCAGCAAAAAGTACAAAATCCGCTGCCAAAAGTAGCCCTGCTCGTAAACCGAAAGCACCAAAAGCTAAGAAAGCTTCTGTTGCCAAATCATCTCCTACAAAAATTAAAAAAGCAGCACCAAAAAAGAAATGATCTGTTACTTTAATAATATATTGAAATATTTCATTATTTTTGCTAAAAAATGAAAATAACATAGGCCTTAATACAGGCCACAAATTAATATTTGATAAGAGTAAATTATTTTTTGTATAAATATTTTATAAAATAATAGTTAAGAAACATTTGCCACAGTCAGTACCACGGATGGGTGGCCACTTGAGAATACTGTGTGCGGTTGCATTTTTATTTAAAATATATGGTATAATAAATAAGTATATATTTAAATTGATTACTTCATTGAAAATTTTAATAATATACTTTAATATTAATGATATTTATGAAAAATATATATTTGTAAAAATTTTCATTTATTACTGGCAACAGCCATACCACGTTGAAAACACCGGTTCTCGTCCGATCACCGAAGTTAAGCAACATTGGGCACAGTCAGTACTTGGATGGGTGACCGCTTGGGAACACTGTGTGCGGTTGCCTTTTTATATTAAAAATATAAATTATTTTTCTTCTTTTCTTTTTTTTTACACACCATATATAAATATATGTTATTTAGAAATGTAAACCTTTTATATTATTCGTCAACAAATAAATATTATTTTTTGTATAAAATTTTATTGCATTTATAACTCATATCATGGTTACTTTAAAGCGAGAAGTTTTTTTAATATTTCAAATGAATATAAAATAATATAAATTTTATGAAATTTATTTATTTTTAGAAATAGCAATCGCTTATAATTATAACAAAATTTTAATAATGTTTAATTTTATTTCAATAATTTATATATATATATATATATATATATATTTTTTAATAAAAATAATATACTCTTATTTAATAATATATGTTGGTCCTATATATAGGACCGAAAATATTTCTTATTTGTTTTTTTTTTTTTTAAATTGTCATTTAAAACGCTTATGCACGTTCTCCACGAATACGTCTTGCCAATTGTATATCCTTAGGCATAATTGTAACACGCTTTGCATGAATTGCGCATAAATTGGTATCTTCAAATAAACCTACTAAATAGGCTTCACTAGCTTCTTGTAATGCCATAACAGCTGAACTTTGGAAACGTAAATCGGTTTTAAAATCTTGTGCAATTTCACGTACTAAACGTTGGAATGGTAATTTACGAATTAACAATTCAGTACTTTTTTGATAACGACGAATTTCTCGTAAAGCTACTGTACCAGGACGATATCTGTGTGGTTTTTTTACTCCACCAGTTGCTGGTGCACTTTTACGTGCAGCTTTCGTTGCTAATTGTTTTCTTGGTGCTTTACCACCAGTTGATTTACGTGCAGTTTGCTTGGTTCTAGCCATTTTCAAATAATAATGTTTTTACAAAAAAACACACAATTTTAAAAATTATATTCGACAATTTGATACTACAAAGTCAAATGTTTAAATGCGAAATAAATGTGTTGTATTTATATTTATATGAAATTTCAAAATTTTTGTTGTCATATCCTATTGGATAGCTATCAGAGTATGGACTAATCAAATTGTATAGGCGTGGCTTAAAAAATCTTTAATGCTTTATATAAAAAGGCACAATTGTACCGGCGCTCACATACATTACAATACTTGTGAGGTTAACACACGTGTTATCCGTTCGTTAAAATATTGTAAATAATTTTTTATTAAAATGACTGGCAGAGGAAAAGGTGGAAAGGGTCTTGGAAAAGGGGGTGCAAAACGTCATAGAAAAGTTTTGCGTGATAATATCCAAGGTATTACAAAACCTGCAATTCGTCGTTTAGCACGACGAGGTGGAGTAAAACGTATCTCTGGTTTAATTTATGAAGAAACACGTGGTGAACTTAAAGTATTCCTTGAAAATGTTATTCGGGATGCTGTTACATATACTGAACACGCAAAACGTAAAACAGTTACAGCTATGGATGTTGTATATGCATTAAAACGACAAGGTCGTACTTTGTATGGTTTTGGAGGTTAAGAAAATATAATAATTTACTTAAAATATTTAGTAAATTTATTAAAGAATATTTAATACATCCGATAAATTTAAACAGGCTTTCCTTTTTGGGAAGCCACTAATTTTATTTATATAAGAGTAAATAAATTTGTTAATAAATATAACATATTATATAATTTGTTTACAACAAATTATTTTGTTTATAACATACATTACCAAATATTTTTATTTTTTTTTTTTTTTTTTATTGTAATATATCTGCAATAATAAATTATAATTTGTATATTATCTATTTTATTTTACAATAACTTATTGAATTTTTGAAAAAATTTTATTATAAATTAATATACTATTATATTTTTTATATATACAAGTTAAGAGTAACAAGTATCGATAGGAGATTATCGAATTTATAACTAATAAAACATTTCGCCTTAATCAAAGAAAATAAAGATTTTGCTATACCATTTTTTATACTTTCAATAAATAATTTATTATTAAATTTTTATTATTTCATTTATTTTTTAAAATTATTAAAAATATTTTTCTAATAATTATAAGCGTACATAAACAAGTAGTAAATGTAAAATGAAAATAATAAAGGTAATGTAATGCATTTGCATTACACTGATTTACGATATATATTCCGCGATATCCTTTATTATATTTAAAATTAATAATATTGATATACTAATAATAGATATATTCAAGCTATTAATATATAAAATTTTATATTAAATATGATATTAATAATTGTTTATTTTATTTTTTTGTATATATAAAAATAATTTACTCTTATTTAAAAAATTTGATGGCTCTCTTAAAAAGAGAGCCGTTTTTATATGTTGATGTATTTTTATGTTATCAATTAAATAATATTTTCGATTTATTTATTTTGAACTTGTATATTTTGTAACAGCTTTAGTACCTTCACTAACAGCGTGCTTTGCCAATTCACCAGGTAATAATAATCGAACTGCGGTTTGAATTTCCCGACTTGTGATTGTTGAACGTTTATTATAATGTGCTAAACGTGATGCTTCAGCAGCAATACGTTCAAAAATATCATTAACAAAACTGTTCATGATACTCATAGCTTTACTAGAGATACCAGTATCAGGATGCACTTGTTTTAATACTTTGTAAATGTAAATTGCATATGATTCCTTGCGCTTCCTCTTCTTTTTCTTATCACTCTTTGATATATTTTTTTGAGCTTTGCCAGCTTTTTTTGCTGCTTTTCCACTTGTTTTTGGTGGCATTGTTACAAACAATTAATATACACAGATAGTTACAGAACACCAGTCAGTATATGTATGAGCGTGTCGTGTATACAACTAGCGTATTATATACGCGAAGATGGATATAACAATAAAAATGAATACTACTCTCTGATTGGCTAAAAATAATACTATAAGGTGATTGGTTTATTTTTAAAGTTTTATATTTTATAAATATTATAAATTAAAATACCCAAATAACATTTTAAACATTTATGTTACAATCCCCGTAACGTACACATCTGTGTGATTATATTTACAAAAAAAAATATTAATTAAATAAATTTATTCGCTATGTCTGGACGAGGTAAAGGTGGTAAAGTAAAGGGAAAGGCAAAGTCAAGATCAAGCCGAGCAGGATTACAATTTCCTGTTGGAAGAATTCACAGATTATTACGAAAAGGAAATTATGCTGAACGAGTAGGTGCTGGTGCCCCAGTATATTTGGCTGCTGTTATGGAATATTTGGCTGCAGAAGTTCTCGAGTTAGCTGGTAATGCTGCCCGTGATAACAAAAAAACACGTATCATTCCACGTCATTTACAATTGGCAATTCGTAATGATGAAGAATTAAATAAATTATTATCTGGTGTAACAATTGCTCAAGGTGGTGTATTACCAAACATTCAAGCAGTGTTATTACCAAAGAAAACTGAAAAGAAAGCATAAATTAAAAACATTGCATTAATTTTTATAATAATAATACATCGATCATAGGCCTTTTAATAAAAGGCCACAAATTTATTTAAAATAAGAGTAAAAATTATTTTTATAAATAATATATTATAATATTTTTTTAAAGAATCAATTTAAATAATTATAAATTAATGATTCTTTTTTTTTTTTTCTTTTTTTATATGTTATTATGGAAATAATTCATCATATTATGATGACATTTAGGTAACATATTATAAGAATATTCATAAAATATTATCAAAATAATATTGTATTATGATGATATTTAGACAAAATATTATAAGAATATACACAAAATATTATCAAAATAATATCATTAGATAACAAAACTGTTCATGATACTCATACCTTTACTAGAGATAAAAGTATCAGGATGCACTTGTATTAATACATATTATCACAACATCACAAAATATTTTTTAAAAGGAAAAATTTTTTTAAAATTATTATAAAATTTGATTGAATTAAATTTCAATTTATTTTTTTAATAATTAAAGAAAAAAAAAAAACAAAGCATATAAACTTTCTATTGAAAATGTTATTTTAAACTAGATGGCCAAGTGAACTTCGTTACACAAACAATATATGACGTATTCGTTATTTAAATAATCAGTATCCTTTGATATTATATCAATACGTTACTCTCTTCTTTTGATACATATTAATAAAATTTCAATTTATAAGATTTTATGTCAATTATATAAATAATATTATAAATTTTCTAAATACATAAGTTAAGTAACAAAAAATTTGAATAACAAGATAAATTTATATATTATGTTTTAATACTCGATACTATAATATATCGCATCCGTTACCAATTATTCGGTATCCTTTGATTTATACACAGAATGAACTAAAAATATATATCAAATTTATTTTATTTATTTATATATTTAATATTATTATTATTATTTTATATTACAAAGTTTCTTAACGAAGCTTACAATGATTTCTCATATCGTACTTAACAAAATTATTTAGATCATATAAAATTTAAATTGTTAAAAAATTTGTATATTTATTATTATTATTATTTATTTTTATTAAAATTACATAACATAAAATTAATAATATTTTAATAATTATATAAATTAATTCTTATTTAAAATAATCTTATATTAATCTCAACAAATACTCTAATAATATATTTTGTCATAAATTTTTTTATATTTAAAATAAATATTATAATATATAAATACTTATATCAGTATAAAATTTCTTTATATAATTATGAAAAAATTAATTTAATAGTTAATTATTGATATTAATGCATAAATAAAAGTATTTTCTAATGAAATATATTTTGTCAATGTTCGATTAACACATTTCATAATAATACGTTTTCATTATTGACAAAAAAAGTTTTTCTAAAAATGAAATCTTATACTATAATATATATATTTATATATTAAATTTTTTAATTATTTATATACTAATAATTTATAATAAATCGATATTAAATAAAAAATAAAAATATATACTTTTTAAGTTTACCTTAAAAATATTATTGTTTTGTATGATTGAAATAATTAATATTAAACTATGTTTATTAATAATTGTTAATAAAAAAATTAAATATATTTTAATTTATAAAATAAATATTATTATTAAATTTATAATTTATTATTTTATATATTATAGAAATTGAAAAAATAAATCATGTTTACTACGACAGTAAATTAGAAATACTATTTAATTTTTATGTGTTTTCTACATGGTACTTTGACTTACATAGGGACTTATATTATTGTGAATAATGATATAATTGAAAACCTTTATTTTTTATTTGATAGAATTATTATATTTTATCATTTAAATATTTATAATAAATACATTATTTTTATAAAGTAAAAAAATATGGCCGAAGAAAATTCTACAGCTGTTGCAGCAACTGCGGTTACTGCTGCTTCTACAACACCAACAAAAAAAGCAACAGCTTCTGGTGCTAAACGTACAAAACAACATTCAAAACCAACACATCCACGTACATCAGAAATGGTTGTTAACGCAATTAAAAATTTAAAAGAACGTGGTGGTTCATCATTACAAGCAATTAAAAAATATTTAGCTGCAAATTATAAAGTGGATTCTGATAAAATTTCACCATTTATTAAAAAATATTTAAAAGCTGCTGTAACTGAGGGAGCCTTGGTACAAACTAAAGGTAAAGGTGCATCTGGTTCATTCAAATTGGCTGCTTCCGCTTCATCTAATTCTTCAGCTAAATCAAAAGTATCCAAAAAAGAAAGTGGAGCAAAAGGTTCAGCAAAGAGTGCTAAAAGTAAACGGGCACCAAAAGAAAAGAAAGCCACAACTACATCATTGGCAGCCAAAAAGCCTAAAGCAAAAAAAGCGACTCCATCATCATCAACTGCTGCTAAAAAAGTTACTGCAAAATCATCAGCGGCATCAAAAAAAGCACCAGTTAAAGCAAAACCAGCAAAAAGTACAAAATCCGCTGCCAAAAGTAGCCCTGCTCGTAAACCGAAAGCACCAAAAGCTAAGAAAGCTTCTGTTGCCAAATCATCTCCTACAAAAATTAAAAAAGCAGCACCAAAAAAGAAATGATCTGTTACTTTAATAATATATTGAAATATTTCATTATTTTTGCTAAAAAATGAAAATAACATAGGCCTTAATACAGGCCACAAATTAATATTTGATAAGAGTAAATTATTTTTTGTATAAATATTTTATAAAATAATAGTTAAGAAACATTTGCCACAGTCAGTACCACGGATGGGTGGCCACTTGAGAATACTGTGTGCGGTTGCATTTTTATTTAAAATATATGGTATAATAAATAAGTATATATTTAAATTGATTACTTCATTGAAAATTTTAATAATATACTTTAATATTAATGATATTTATGAAAAATATATATTTGTAAAAATTTTCATTTATTACTGGCAACAGCCATACCACGTTGAAAACACCGGTTCTCGTCCGATCACCGAAGTTAAGCAACATTGGGCACAGTCAGTACTTGGATGGGTGACCGCTTGGGAACACTGTGTGCGGTTGCCTTTTTATATTAAAAATATAAATTATTTTTCTTCTTTTCTTTTTTTTTACACACCATATATAAATATATGTTATTTAGAAATGTAAACCTTTTATATTATTCGTCAACAAATAAATATTATTTTTTGTATAAAATTTTATTGCATTTATAACTCATATCATGGTTACTTTAAAGCGAGAAGTTTTTTTAATATTTCAAATGAATATAAAATAATATAAATTTTATGAAATTTATTTATTTTTAGAAATAGCAATCGCTTATAATTATAACAAAATTTTAATAATGTTTAATTTTATTTCAATAATTTATATAGATATATATATATATATATATTTTTTAATAAAAATAATATACTCTTATTTAATAATATATGTTGGTCCTATATATAGGACCGAAAATATTTCTTATTTGTTTTTTTTTTTTTTAAATTGTCATTTAAAACGCTTATGCACGTTCTCCACGAATACGTCTTGCCAATT
>NW_025408220.1:0-2500 GCF_905475395.1 Chrysoperla carnea
AATATAATGGTGTCCATAGACATGCAAAAGCGTCATACCAAGCCATATACATACCTACACCACCTTTGTTGAATGATACACGAACAGTATGAAAATTAAACAACATATTCAATATCATTTTATATTATACTAAAATAAATGTTATTCTATTAAGAAAGTGTATATTTTTAAATTTGGCATTCATTACATAGTCAAAATACAATAATAATATAGATGATACATATACGATAATTGTTATTTTTCTTTCTGTTTTTTCGTGATATCATGGTGTCCATAGAATTGCAACGACGTCATACCAAGCCATATACAACTCTACACCACCTTTGTTGAATGATACACTTAGAGTATGAAAAATAAACAAATTATACTATATCATACTATATCATATATGTAAGACTGTTGAACATAATACCACAAAATACACTATTTCATATAGATATACATTCATTCTTGTCAACATAAAAGTACGTTATAAATGATACATATACAATAAGTTTTATTCCTCTTTCTGTTATTCCGTAATATCATAGTGTCCATAGAATTGCAACGACGTCATACCAAGCCATATACAACTCTACACCACCTTTGTTGAATGATACACGGACAGTATGAAAAATAAACAACCTATTCTATACCATTTAATATCATACTAAAACATGAAACAAATGTTATTCTATTAAAAAGTGTATTATTTTATTATATTTAGTATTCATTACACAGTCAACATACATAAATGATACATATACGATAAGTGTTATTCCTCTATCTGTGCATCCGTAATATCATAGTGTCCATAGAATTGCAACAACGTCATACCAAGCCATATACAACTCTACACCACCTTTGTTGAATGATACACGGACAGTATGAAAAATAAACAACTTATACTATACCATACTATATCATATGTGTGAGACTGCTGAACGTAATACCACTAATACACTGTTATACATAGATATACATTCATCTCATTAACTTACACGCACTATCCATCATATATATTAAAGACATTACACCCGGTGCTTCAAACTCAAAATATGATAATGTTTAAAATGGCTTTAAACATCATAAACTTTACAGAATAATCAAAATTTAAAGAAAAAAATTTTTAAAAAAAAATTTTTTTCAGCTAAAAATTTTTATTTTGGGACCAAAAAAATTTTTTTTTGCTTTTATCATATTTTATTAAATGAAATTTATGCATTATAATAAATTATTCAATAAACATTAATAATTATAATAAATTATTAAAAAATTTTTGGAATTAATGCAAATTTTTAGAAAAAAATGTATATTTTTTTTTTATATACAAATCGTACATGTTATATTGCGACAGGGTACCGGTATAATACATGTGATACATATGTAGATTTTCGAAAAAAATTTTATCCTTTTAAATAGTCCTAAATACTATATAAAGGTAAAATATATAGAATTTTTCGGGATTCATTAAAAAATTTTAGGGAAAAAATTTCATTTTATTTTATATACAAATCGTACATGTTATATTGCGACAGGGTACCGGTATAATACATGTGATACATATGTAGATTTTCGAAAAAAATTTTATCCTTTTAAATAGTCCTAAATACTATATAAAGGTGAAATATATAGAATTTTTCGGGATTCATTAAAAAATTTTAGGGAAAAAATTTCATTTTATTTTATATACAAATCGTACATGTTATATTGCGACAGGGTACCGGTATAATACATGTGATACATATGTAGATTTTCGAAAAAAATTTTATCCTTTTAAATAGTCCTAAATACTATATAAAGGTAAAATATATAGAATTTTTCGGGATTCATTAAAAAATTTTAGGGAAAAAATTTCATTTTATTTTATATACAAATCGTACATGTTATATTGCGACAGGGTACCGGTATAATACATGTGATACATATGTAGATTTTCTAAAAAAATTTTATCCTTTTAAATAGTCCTAAATACTATATAAAGGTAAAATATATAGAATTTTTCGGGATTCATTAAAAAATTTTAGGGAAAAAATTTCATTTTATTTTATATACAAATCGTACATGTTATATTGCGACAGGGTACCGGTATAATACATGTGATACATATGTAGATTTTCTAAAAAATTTTTATCCATTTAAATGCTTCTAAATACTGTATAATGCAAATATATATAATAATTTACAGAATTAATACAAAATTTTTATTGTACAAATTCACATTAATAGTTAATTGGTTAAAAAAAAATTTCAATACACAATGGGAATCAGGCTATTTTATTGGAACTTATTTATAATTAATTCATAATATATTTTTCTATATAAATTGATTAATTGTTTTTACATTCACCGTGTAAACGTATACACCATTCAAGTAACATAAAAAAAAAAAAAAAAAAAAAAATTATTATTATATTCTAGTAATACATAATAGTTATTCGCTAAAAAATATTTAATAGACAATAAAAATCTGACTATTCTGTTGTGAACTTATAAATTATTGATTCAAAATATATTTCTC
>NW_025408220.1:7500-10000 GCF_905475395.1 Chrysoperla carnea
GTGCGATATTTAATACATAATATAAATATATCCTCCTTTTATCATTTATAAAAAAATATAAATAATATTTACTTTCATTGTGCCTTTGGGTTTCATAAAATTTATAAATATTTCGATGAAAAAATATTTTATTCCCAATGACTTGCGTACATGCTAGACTCCTTGGTCCGTGTTTCAAGACGGGTCCTGAAAGTACCCAAAGCTATATCGTCGCTGACAGATAAATTTTTAATAAAAAAAAATGAGCCAGTTCATTATCATACACCTACTGACAGTTAAATAGTATCATATAACGGCATAAAATCCGTATATATAATATGTTTTAATAAAAAAACCTATTTATACTCGTGGTGGATCTGAACGCGTTAATAACGCGACTCAATATCAATTTATAATTAATACCATCAAACAATTAATCAAGAAACATAGGCGTTTAACATACACAAAATATTATCAAAAAATAATATTGTACATTAATCAACGCACCAATGCCTATAGATTAATATTTAATGGGTCGCAACGTCCTACAAGATGAGAAGTGCATACCTCGTTATCATACAATTAACAATATACAGCAGTGCATATATTTTTACTAAAAATAAATTCCTAATAAAAATTTTTGTCACATGCTAGTACAAATTGGTTGATTAACGATAAAAAGTAAATGAATCTCATCTTTCGACCTTTCGGGTTTCTCAGGTTTACCCCTGAACGGTTTTACGTACTCTTTAACTCTCTCTTCAAAGTTCTTTTCAACTTTCCCTCACGGTACTTGTTCGCTATCGGTCTCGTGGTAATATTTAGCCTTAGATGGAGTTTACCACCCACTTAGAGCTGCACTCTCAAGCAACCCGACTCTAAGGAAAGATTCACCTATCATCAATAATAATCACTACGGGCCTGGCACCCTCTATGGGTATATGGCCCCATTCAAGATGGACTTGGATGTATTATATAACAATAGGTTTATATTGAATCTTCCTAAACACTACATTCCCCAAGTGTCTGTTTATCAGCCACGGGGTTCAGTGCTGGGCTTATCCCTGTTCGCTCGCCGCTACTAAGGGAATCCTAGTTAGTTTCTTTTCCTCCGCTTAATAATATGCTTAAATTCAGCGGGTAATCTCACCTACTCTGAGGTCGTAAAAGTTTTTAGAAGTATTAAAACAAAAATTTTTTTTATATATTATGTTTTTGTTATATTTTATAAGTAAACAATTTTCTTAATTATTCATACTCAAATTTTTTTAATATTATTATATAATATTATTTTTATATTTATCTAAAGAGAAGAAAATAAAAAATAAATAATTATATATATTAATTTTTTTCGAGTATATTGAAAATTTTATTACAAATAAAATATTCCATAACAAAATATTAATATATAATATTTTTGTTTATTCTTCTTTATTTAATATTTTAAAAATATATTATTAATATCATTTATTATTAATATTATTATTAACATAAAGTTTTATAATATTATATATAAATGATAAAAAATAATATTGATATATTAATTTAAAAATGTCGACAAATAATAAAAAATATATAAATTTTAAATGCTATTAAAAACATTTTATATTTATTTTTTTCTTATATTTGGCGTAAAACATTCATATATAAATAATTTTACATTTCTTTTATAAAAATTTTATTTATCAATTTAATTAAATATGAAAAAATAAATTTTCTTTTTTAATTATTGATAAATTTCTTTTTCATAAAAAAAATTTTATGTAAAATAATCTTTTATTATATTAATATAATGTATACGACCCTCAGCCAGATGTGGTCCGGGAACAGTATCCAAGGACCGCAATGTGCGTTCGAAATGTCAATGTTCATGTGTCCTGCAGTTCACAAGTTGACGCGCAATTAGCTGCGTTCTTCATCGACCCACGAGCCAAGTGATCCACCGTCCAGGGTAATCTTTTTAAATTTTAAATGTAAGTATTATTATTAATAATAATCTTTATTTTTAATATAAAAAATAAAATTATTAATTTATATATCTTTATAAATTCTTTTAAAATAAAAAAATTTTTCTAGAATATAAATTATATATTTTATTTTAAATATATATATATAAATTAAAGATATTATGGTATTAATAAATATATACATAACATTTTTGATATTTTTGTTAGTGCTAGCTAGATATAATAATTAATATTTGGTATATTTTATAGAAATGTATTTATTTTTTTTTTATAAATTATTTTCTACATAAAAATATATATAATATTAATATGGTACAAAACAAATGGGTTTGTTTTTTAACATAATAACTTTTAATAAAAAAAAAGAAATATCAAGACAAAACATAAAGAAATTTAAATTTGAAATAAATTTTATTCTTTAAAAAAATTTTATCTTGTGTTTTCTTTATTTTTATTATATAACATAGAAAAATAAAAATATAGATTATATCAATTATAATCTTATTTTATTTTTCTTAATAGAGATTATATACATATAAACAAATAATTTCAAT
>NW_025408220.1:12500-15000 GCF_905475395.1 Chrysoperla carnea
TTGAGACAAGCATATGACTACTGGCAGGATCAACCAGGGAACTATTTGTATTTATAATATTAAATATATAATAATATACATGATATTTTTGTTTTCTTATTATAAGAAAAAAAATTTTCATACAATAATTATTAATATATAATAATATTATTACAATTTCATTTTAAATATCAGATGGTCTCACCCATTACTGATATAAATTTTTTTTTTTTTATATCTCTATTGTTTTAAAATTAATAGAAAAAACATATGAGATATATATATTATTATTAATTTTTTTTTTTTTCAAATATATATTTTATTATGTCATTTATATAATTTTTTTGCTTTTACAAAAAGAAATATATAACATGTTATTCATAATAAATATTATTGAATAAAAAAAAAAAATAATAATTATGATTTTTGTCAGACCATCACCAAATGGGTCTTAAAATATTTCAAACATTTTCTCATACTCGTCGCTAGATTGAAAGCGTCATTTATTTTTTAATTTTATTTAAAAAGTTAATTTTAAATAAAAAAACGTTATAATAACACTTAATATTCTCGCTTGGTATGAGGTGAGTCAATGTAATATTATTTATAAAAATAATTTTTATATAAATATTGTGTGCTCATATGGGAGTGTAAAGTTTAAAACTTATAACCCATGAACTTGCTTTGACAAAAAAATTTATATGTTATTCTATTTATAATCAATAATTTAATAAAAAAAAAATTTTTTTTAAATATTGATATAAAAAGATATACATATAGAGGTTTTTTTACAAAATTCTCATTAATTTTTTTACAAAAATAATAATACAATATTTAATATCAAAATAATCCAAACTGATTACCATCCAGACTATTATCAATATATATAAGATTGTATTATTATTCATTTCAATACATATTTATTAAAACTGAGATAAAATTTCATATATTAATAAATATGCATGTGTAAAAAAAAAATTTTTTATATAATAATTGAAAATGTTTTTGCTATTATTTTATATACATACATTAAATAATTGATAACAATTTAATACAATGTACACCTAAAAAATAATAACAGCATATACATATTCGAAACATTACTAGCAAAAAAACCAAAATACAATATTAAATATCAAAATAAACCAAACTGATTACCATCCAGAATATTTTGAGTATATATATATATATAATTTTGTATATTTTGCGTTCATGTTAATAAAATATATAAATGATACATATTTGAAAAGTGTTATTCTTCTTTCTGTTTTTTCGTAATATCATGGTGTCCATAGACATGCAAAAGCGTCATACCAAGCCATATACATACCTACACCACCTTTGTTGAATGATACACGAACAGTATGAAAATTAAACAACATATTCAATATCATTTTATATTATACTAAAATAAATGTTATTCTATTAAGAAAGTGTATATTTTTAAATTTGGCATTCATTACATAGTCAAAATACAATAATAATATAGATGATACATATACGATAATTGTTATTTTTCTTTCTGTTTTTTCGTGATATCATGGTGTCCATAGAATTGCAACGACGTCATACCAAGCCATATACAACTCTACACCACCTTTGTTGAATGATACACTTAGAGTATGAAAAATAAACAAATTATACTATATCATACTATATCATATATGTAAGACTGTTGAACATAATACCACAAAATACACTATTTCATATAGATATACATTCATTCTTGTCAACATAAAAGTACGTTATAAATGATACATATACAATAAGTTTTATTCCTCTTTCTGTTATTCCGTAATATCATAGTGTCCATAGAATTGCAACGACGTCATACCAAGCCATATACAACTCTACACCACCTTTGTTGAATGATACACGGACAGTATGAAAAATAAACAACCTATTCTATACCATTTAATATCATACTAAAACATGAAACAAATGTTATTCTATTAAAAAGTGTATTATTTTATTATATTTAGTATTCATTACACAGTCAACATACATAAATGATACATATACGATAAGTGTTATTCCTCTATCTGTGCATCCGTAATATCATAGTGTCCATAGAATTGCAACAACGTCATACCAAGCCATATACAACTCTACACCACCTTTGTTGAATGATACACGGACAGTATGAAAAATAAACAACTTATACTATACCATACTATATCATATGTGTGAGACTGCTGAACGTAATACCACAAATACACTGTTATACATAGATATACATTCATCTCATTAACTTACACGCACTATCCATCATATATATTAAAGACATTACACCCGGTGCTTCAAACTCAAAATATGATAATGTTTAAAATGGCTTTAAACATCATAAACTTTACAGAATAATCAAAATTTAAAGAAAAAAATTTTTAAAAAAAAATTTTTTTCAGCTAAAAATTTTTATTTTGGGACCAAAAAAATTTTTTTTTGCTTTTATCATATTTTATTAAATGAAATTTATGCATTATAATAAATTATTCAATAAACATTAATAATTATAATAAAT
>NW_025408220.1:27500-32016 GCF_905475395.1 Chrysoperla carnea
TGTTTTTTCGTAATATCATGGTGTCCATAGACATGCAAAAGCGTCATACCAAGCCATATACATACCTACACCACCTTTGTTGAATGATACACGAACAGTATGAAAATTAAACAACATATTCAATATCATTTTATATTATACTAAAATAAATGTTATTCTATTAAGAAAGTGTATATTTTTAAATTTGGCATTCATTACATAGTCAAAATACAATAATAATATAGATGATACATATACGATAATTGTTATTTTTCTTTCTGTTTTTTCGTGATATCATGGTGTCCATAGAATTGCAACGACGTCATACCAAGCCATATACAACTCTACACCACCTTTGTTGAATGATACACTTAGAGTATGAAAAATAAACAAATTATACTATATCATACTATATCATATATGTAAGACTGTTGAACATAATACCACAAAATACACTATTTCATATAGATATACATTCATTCTTGTCAACATAAAAGTACGTTATAAATGATACATATACAATAAGTTTTATTCCTCTTTCTGTTATTCCGTAATATCATAGTGTCCATAGAATTGCAACGACGTCATACCAAGCCATATACAACTCTACACCACCTTTGTTGAATGATACACGGACAGTATGAAAAATAAACAACCTATTCTATACCATTTAATATCATACTAAAACATGAAACAAATGTTATTCTATTAAAAAGTGTATTATTTTATTATATTTAGTATTCATTACACAGTCAACATACATAAATGATACATATACGATAAGTGTTATTCCTCTATCTGTGCATCCGTAATATCATAGTGTCCATAGAATTGCAACAACGTCATACCAAGCCAATATACAACTCTACACCAACCTTTGTTGAATGATACACGGACAGTATGAAAAATAAACAACTTATACTATACCATACTATATCATATGTGTGAGACTGCTGAACGTAATACCACTAATACACTGTTATACATAGATATACATTCATCTCATTAACTTACACGCACTATCCATCATATATATTAAAGACATTACACCCGGTGCTTCAAACTCAAAATATGATAATGTTTAAAATGGCTTTAAACATCATAAACTTTACAGAATAATCAAAATTTAAAGAAAAAAATTTTTAAAAAAAAATTTTTTTCAGCTAAAAATTTTTATTTTGGGACCAAAAAAATTTTTTTTGCTTTTATCATATTTTATTAAATGAAATTTATGCATTATAATAAATTATTCAATAAACATTAATAATTATAATAAATTATTAAAAAATTTTTGGAATTAATGCAAATTTTTAGAAAAAAATGTATATTTTTTTTTTATATACAAATCGTACATGTTATATTGCGACAGGGTACCGGTATAATACATGTGATACATATGTAGATTTTCGAAAAAAATTTTATCCTTTTAAATGGTCCTAAATACTATATAAAGGTAAAATATATAGAATTTTTCGGGATTCATTAAAAAATTTTAGGGAAAAAATTTCATTTTATTTTATATACAAATCGTACATGTTATATTGCGACAGGGTACCGGTATAATACATGTGATACATATGTAGATTTTCGAAAAAAATTTTATCCTTTTAAATAGTCCTAAATACTATATAAAGGTGAAATATATAGAATTTTTCGGGATTCATTAAAAAAATTTTAGGGAAAAAATTTCATTTTATTTTATATACAAATCGTACATGTTATATTGCGACAGGGTACCGGTATAATACATGTGATACATATGTAGATTTTCGAAAAAAATTTTATCCTTTTAAATAGTCCTAAATACTATATAAAGGTAAAATATATAGAATTTTTCGGGATTCATTAAAAAATTTTAGGGAAAAAATTTCATTTTATTTTATATACAAATCGTACATGTTATATTGCGACAGGGTACCGGTATAATACATGTGATACATATGTAGATTTTCGAAAAAAATTTTATCCTTTTAAATGGTCCTAAATACTATATAAAGGTAAAATATATAGAATTTTTCGGGATTCATTAAAAAATTTTAGGGAAAAAATTTCATTTTATTTTATATACAAATCGTACATGTTATATTGCGACAGGGTACCGGTATAATACATGTGATACATATGTAGATTTTCTAAAAAATTTTTATCCATTTAAATGCTTCTAAATACTGTATAATGCAAATATATATAATAATTTACAGAATTAATACAAAATTTTTATTGTACAAATTCACATTAATAGTTAATTGGTTAAAAAAAAATTTCAATACACAATGGGAATCAGGCTATTTTATTGGAACTTATTTATAATTAATTCATAATATATTTTTCTATATAAATTGATTAATTGTTTTTACATTCACCGTGTAAACGTATACACCATTCAAGTAACATAAAAAAAAAAAAAAAAAAAAAATTATTATTATATTCTAGTAATACATAATAGTTATTCGCTAAAAAATATTTAATAGACAATAAAAATCTGACTATTCTGTTGTGAACTTATAAATTATTGATTCAAAATATATTTCTCTACCTAAATTTATTAATTGTATACACGCCCCCATGTACGTTGTTCAAGTCATATATTATTTTGCATAAGGATTACAAATAATATATTATATAATAAATAAGAGTTAATAAAAATTTAAAATTTATTATCCATTTTAAATTTATCAGCTAAATAAATATTTTTACATTCTTTTAAATTATTACTTTTTATTGTATTAAGAGTATATATCTAGTTTTATTAATCTTAATCCTTTTACAAGCACTAATATTATTTATACATAATATATTTTTATTTTATGTATGGAAAGCATAACTTGCTAAATACATCCTAACAATTTAAAAACTTTTCATTTGATTAATATATTTACAATAGCTAATATTAATAGAATCTGAATAATCAAAATTATTTCTTTAAATATATGAATTCCGAATGTAAGTGTCCATCATAATACTTCATTAAGTTTATATTTGGCTAGCAACCTGTTATGCATAAATTGCTTTAAAGGTTGCCTACTAAACATATTATAATTATAATTATTAACAATTTTTGTCAATTGCGATTGCATTTTTTAGTATAATCAATGGTAGCGATTATAAGTAAAAACAATTAAAATCATTATAATAATTGTTAGCGATTATAATCAATATTGATAAGATGGAAACAAAAAGTGTTTATTCATAAAAAAAGCTCTTTAATTTATTACATTTAAAAACAAAAATTTTCTAACATAATAAATTAAAGAGCATTTATTATCAATACCATTTCTTACCATAATCGACTAAAAATATTATTATAACTAATAACTTTATTTATAAATAAGCAACCATTTTATTATTAATAGATTTAATAATATTAATTGTAAATTATAATAATAATCATTATTATTAATATTATTATTATGAATAGTTATTATTATTAATATTATTACATTTATTAGTAATAATAGATGACAGTGCTTATTATCAAAAGCCGTTCCATTTATAAGTATTATGGTTAGCATTAAATATTTATAAGTTCAAATATTTTCGTTAGCATTTATTATAAATATTGTTAAGTTATATTTAGTTTGCTTTAATTTTTATTCATAAAAAAAGCTCTTTAATTTAATAAAGAGCAAATATTATCATAATTATTTATAATTATTATTATCAATAACATTTATTATTAATATTCATTATAATTATTATTATTATTATTATTTTTAATATTATTATTATTATTATAAATTTATTGATAAAAAAAGCCTCTAGTAAAAGAGGCTTTAAAATAAAATGATAAAAAAAGCCACTTGTATAGAAGAGGCTTAAAAATTTTTTTTTGAAAAAAAAAGCCTTCGTAGAGAAGGCTATGTTAAAGAGTGATTTTTTCAAAATTTTGAAAAAAATACCCTTCCCTTTGTATTATAGGGAAATGTAAAACATTACATTCCCCTTTTACAAGTTAAAAACGTATTTAAAAAAAAAAATCTTTTTTAATACATTTTAAAATTTAAACAAAGAGTGTATTTTTGTTTAAATAATTGTGGGGTAAATCTCGTTTTATTTTTATTAATTCATTTAAAATTTAATTAAATAAATTAAATAAAACGAATCCCCAAGCCAAGGGCTGAGTCTCAACAGATCGCAGCGTGGAAACTGCTCTACCGAGTACAACACCCTGCCAGGTACGTAAGTCGTCTACAAACGATTCCGAGTCCTGACGTCGAATATATAATAAAAATTGACCCATAATCGACCGCTAATGATTGAATGAACATAGCAACATGCTATCTGGCCGTCATTCTATAATCATATACGGCAAATAAAGGGCTCGTGCGATAATAAATTTATAAATAAATTTATTACCTAATAAAATCACATTGATTTGAGCCTTTCGACTGATACTGGACTCCTAGGTATATCGTTGCCAACTTTGACTAGACAGGATACGGCCTTAGAGGCGTTCAGGCATAATCCCACGGATGGTAGCTTCGCACCATTGGCCGCTCGACCAAGTGCGTCAACCAAATGTCCGAACCTGCGGTTC
>NW_025408221.1:5000-15000 GCF_905475395.1 Chrysoperla carnea
ACACGAAACCCTTCTCCACGTCAGTCCTCCAGGGCCTCGCTGGAGTATTTGCTACTACCACCAAGATCTGCACCGATGGCGGCTCCAGATGGCCTCACGGCCAATCCTTCCGCGCACACCACCGCGACCCTCCTACTCGTTAGGGTTTCATGATAAAAGATAAATCTTTTATCGAAAATACCAACTAACGGTAGAGTATAAGCATGACGCTTCAGCGCCATCCATTTTCAGGGCTAGTTGCTTCGGCAGGTGAGTTGTTACACACTCCTTAGCGGATTCCGACTTCCATGGCCACCGTCCCTGCTGTCTTAAGCAACCAACGCCTTTCATGGTATCCCATAAGCGTCAATTTTGGCGCTTTAACTCTACGTTTGGTTCATCCCACAGCGCCAGTTCTGCTTACCAAAAGTGGCCCACTTGGCACTCTGATCCATATATAAAAAATATATTCTCATAGCTTCACATTATAAATAATGTTTTTAAGCAAGCTAGAGATCTCACCCATTTAAAGTTTGAGAATAGGTTGAGGTCGTTTCGGCCCCAAGGCCTCTAATCATTCGCTTTACCGGATGAGACTCTTATATAATGAACGCCAGCTATCCTGAGGGAAACTTCGGAGGGAACCAGCTACTAGATGGTTCGATTAGTCTTTCGCCCCTATACCCAGTTCCGACGATCGATTTGCACGTCAGAATCGCTACGGACCTCCATCAGGGTTTCCCCTGACTTCATCCTGACCAGGCATAGTTCACCATCTTTCGGGTCCCAGCGTGTACGCTCTAGGTGCGCCTCTATTATAATATAATCCGAAAACTAAATTATAATAATATAAGACGCCCTAGGAGTGCGATATTTAATACATAATATAAATATATCCTCCTTTTATCATTTATAAAAAAATATAAATAATATTTACTTTCATTGTGCCTTTGGGTTTCATAAAATTTATAAATATTTCGATGAAAAAATATTTTATTCCCAATGACTTGCGTACATGCTAGACTCCTTGGTCCGTGTTTCAAGACGGGTCCTGAAAGTACCCAAAGCTATATCGTCGCTGACAGATAAATTTTTAATAAAAAAAAATGAGCCAGTTCATTATCATACACCTACTGACAGTTAAATAGTATCATATAACGGCATAAAATCCGTATATATAATATGTTTTAATAAAAAAAACCTATTTATACTCGTGGTGGATCTGAACGCGTTAATAACGCGACTCAATATCAATTTATAATTAATACCATCAAACAATTAATCAAGAAACATAGGCGTTTAACATACACAAAATATTATCAAAAAATAATATTGTACATTAATCAACGCACCAATGCCTATAGATTAATATTTAATGGGTCGCAACGTCCTACAAGATGAGAAGTGCATACCTCGTTATCATACAATTAACAATATACAGCAGTGCATATATTTTTACTAAAAATAAATTCCTAATAAAAATTTTTGTCACATGCTAGTACAAATTGGTTGATTAACGATAAAAAGTAAATGAATCTCATCTTTCGACCTTTCGGGTTTCTCAGGTTTACCCCTGAACGGTTTTACGTACTCTTTAACTCTCTCTTCAAAGTTCTTTTCAACTTTCCCTCACGGTACTTGTTCGCTATCGGTCTCGTGGTAATATTTAGCCTTAGATGGAGTTTACCACCCACTTAGAGCTGCACTCTCAAGCAACCCGACTCTAAGGAAAGATTCACCTATCATCAATAATAATCACTACGGGCCTGGCACCCTCTATGGGTATATGGCCCCATTCAAGATGGACTTGGATGTATTATATAACATAGGTTTATATTGAATCTTCCTAAACACTACATTCCCCAAGTGTCTGTTTATCAGCCACGGGGTTCAGTGCTGGGCTTATCCCTGTTCGCTCGCCGCTACTAAGGGAATCCTAGTTAGTTTCTTTTCCTCCGCTTAATAATATGCTTAAATTCAGCGGGTAATCTCACCTACTCTGAGGTCGTAAAAGTTTTTAGAAGTATTAAAACAAAAATTTTTTTTATATATTATGTTTTTGTTATATTTTATAAGTAAACAATTTTCTTAATTATTCATACTCAAATTTTTTTAATATTATTATATAATATTATTTTTATATTTATCTAAAGAGAAGAAAATAAAAAATAAATAATTATATATATTAATTTTTTTCGAGTATATTGAAAATTTTATTACAAATAAAATATTCCATAACAAAATATTAATATATAATATTTTTGTTTATTCTTCTTTATTTAATATTTTAAAAATATATTATTAATATCATTTATTATTAATATTATTATTAACATAAAGTTTTATAATATTATATATAAATGATAAAAAATAATATTGATATATTAATTTAAAAATGTCGACAAATAATAAAAAATATATAAATTTTAAATGCTATTAAAAACATTTTATATTTATTTTTTTCTTATATTTGGCGTAAAACATTCATATATAAATAATTTTACATTTCTTTTATAAAAATTTTATTTATCAATTTAATTAAATATGAAAAAATAAATTTTCTTTTTAATTATTGATAAATTTCTTTTTCATAAAAAAAATTTTATGTAAAATAATCTTTTATTATATTAATATAATGTATACGACCCTCAGCCAGATGTGGTCCGGGAACAGTATCCAAGGACCGCAATGTGCGTTCGAAATGTCAATGTTCATGTGTCCTGCAGTTCACAAGTTGACGCGCAATTAGCTGCGTTCTTCATCGACCCACGAGCCAAGTGATCCACCGTCCAGGGTAATCTTTTTAAATTTTAAATGTAAGTATTATTATTAATAATAATCTTTATTTTTAATATAAAAAATAAAATTATTAATTTATATATCTTTATAAATTCTTTTAAAATAAAAAAATTTTTCTAGAATATAAATTATATATTTTATTTTAAATATATATATATATAAATTAAAGATATTATGGTATTAATAAATATATACATAACATTTTTGATATTTTTGTTAGTGCTAGCTAGATATAATAATTAATATTTGGTATATTTTATAGAAATGTATTTATTTTTTTTTTTATAAATTATTTTCTACATAAAAATATATATAATATTAATATGGTACAAAACAAATGGGTTTGTTTTTTAACATAATAACTTTTAATAAAAAAAAAGAAATATCAAGACAAAACATAAAGAAATTTAAATTTGAATAAATTTTATTCTTTAAAAAAATTTTATCTTGTGTTTTCTTTATTTTTATTATATAACATAGAAAAATAAAAATATAGATTATATCAATTATAATCTTATTTTATTTTTCTTAATAGAGATTATATACATATAAACAAATAATTTCAATATATTCTATTTTTAATTTCACTTTTTTATAAGAGAAATTATTTATAGATTTTATTAATAATTATTGTTTAATAATAATAATAATATTGAATATAAAAATATTTTATATGTAACAAATATATTATTAATATTTATATAATATTCTCTATATTATATGTATAGATATATTATGTGTATAAAAAAAGTTTGGCGTATTACTTTAATATGATATCATAACCAAAATAAATCTCTTTTAACACATAATTACTATTATATATTTTGAGAAAATTACATATTAATATGTTATTTTGTTAAAAAAAATATTTCTTATCAATAATATTTTTATTTTTTGGAATATTTAAAAACAATACAAAAAATATAAATAAATATATTTTATATATATCGTTAATGATCCTTCCGCAGGTTCACCTACGGAAACCTTGTTACGACTTTTACTTCCTCTAAATGATCAAGTTTGGTCATCTTCCCAGCAACATCGGCAATATCAGAAATATTGCCGCGTACCAGTCCGAAGACCTCACTAAATCATTCAATCGGTAGTAGCGACGGGCGGTGTGTACAAAGGGCAGGGACGTAATCAACGCGAGCTTATGACTCGCGCTTACTGGAATTCCTCGTTCATGGGGAACAATTGCAAGCCCCAATCCCTAGCACGAAGGAGGTTCAGCGGGTTACCCGGACCTTTCGGCCTGGGAGGACACGCTGATTCCTTCAGTGTAGCGCGCGTGCGGCCCAGAACATCTAAGGGCATCACAGACCTGTTATTGCTCAATCTCGTGCGGCTAGAATGCCGCCTGTCCCTCTAAGAAGAATTATTTGTACGCCGGCAGTAAAAACCACATCAAAAAACTGCGTACCCATACACCATAACATATGCAACATAAAGCACAATATATACAAAATATAATCTTGATCGTTAAATCTCAAAAATACATGCATATATAAATACAATACATAACACACATGAAAATGAATGAAATGGGAAACAAACAGCCGATGGGCCTTGAGATGCCGGTAAAGTACGTCTATTTAGCAGGCTAGAGTCTCGTTCGTTATCGGAATTAACCAGACAAATCGCTCCACCAACTAAGAACGGCCATGCACCACCACCCACCGAATCAAGAAAGAGCTCTCAATCTGTCAATCCTTCCGGTGTCCGGGCCTGGTGAGGTTTCCCGTGTTGAGTCAAATTAAGCCGCAGGCTCCACTCCTGGTGGTGCCCTTCCGTCAATTCCTTTAAGTTTCAGCTTTGCAACCATACTTCCCCCGGAACCCAAAAGCTTTGGTTTCCCGGAAGCTGCCCGCCGAGTCATCGGAGGAACTTCGGCGGATCGCTAGCTGGCATCGTTTATGGTTAGAACTAGGGCGGTATCTGATCGCCTTCGAACCTCTAACTTTCGTTCTTGATCAATCAAAACATTTTTGGCAAATGCTTTCGCTTCTGTCCGTCTTGCGACGATCCAAGAATTTCACCTCTAACGTCGCAATACGAATGCCCCCATCTGTCCGTATTAATCATTACCTCGGAGTTCCGAAAACCAACAAAATAGAACCGAGGTCCTATTCCATTATTCCATGCACACAATATTCAGGCAAAATTTGAGCCTGCCTTAAGCACTCTAATTTGTTCAAAGTAAACGTACCGGCCCACCTCGACACTCAATTAAGAGCACCGCGACGGGATTGCAATTGGGGGCTGCCACCGCTCTTAACGGTTAAACACTTACGACAAATTACATAATAAAAATATATATAATGCATTAAATAAATAATAACACTAAAATATACTTTATACATAATCTGTACCACCCACCGGTAGGACGTCCCACATAACATGCTAGTTAAACAATGCGAGCATTGAACCAACAGTGTAGGACACAGATTCGACTACGAGCTTTTTAACCGCAACAACTTTAATATACGCTATTGGAGCTGGAATTACCGCGGCTGCTGGCACCAGACTTGCCCTCCAATGGATCCTCGTTAAAGGATTTAAAGTGTACTCATTCCGATTACGGGGCCTCGGATGAGTCCCGTATCGTTATTTTTCGTCACTACCTCCCCGTGCCGGGAGTGGGTAATTTGCGCGCCTGCTGCCTTCCTTGGATGTGGTAGCCGTTTCTCAGGCTCCCTCTCCGGAATCGAACCCTGATTCCCCGTTACCCGTTACAACCATGGTAGGCGCAGAACCTACCATCGACAGTTGATAAGGCAGACATTTGAAAGATGCGTCGCCGGTACGAGACCGTGCGATCAGCTTAAAGTTATTCAGAGTCACCAAATTAAACGATGCAAATTAAAATTTACACCGATTGGTTTTGATCTAATAAAAGCATTCCTTCCATCTCTGGTCGGAACTCTGTTTGCATGTATTAGCTCTAGAATTACCACAGTTATCCAAGTAAATGTGGGTACGATCTAAGGAACCATAACTGATATAATGAGCCTTTCGCGGTTTCACCTTAATTTGGCTTGTACTGAGACATGCATGGCTTAATCTTTGAGACAAGCATATGACTACTGGCAGGATCAACCAGGGAACTATTTGTATTTATAATATTAAATATATAATAATATACATGATATTTTTGTTTTCTTATTATAAGAAAAAAAATTTTCATACAATAATTATTAATATATAATAATATTATTACAATTTCATTTTAAATATCAGATGGTCTCACCCATTACTGATATAAATTTTTTTTTTTTTATATCTCTATTGTTTTAAAATTAATAGAAAAAACATATGAGATATATATATTATTATTAATTTTTTTTTTTTTCAAATATATATTTTATTATGTCATTTATATAATTTTTTTGCTTTTACAAAAAGAAATATATAACATGTTATTCATAATAAATATTATTGAATAAAAAAAAAAAAAAATAATTATGATTTTTGTCAGACCATCACCAAATGGGTCTTAAAATATTTCAAACATTTTCTCATACTCGTCGCTAGATTGAAAGCGTCATTTATTTTTTAATTTTATTTAAAAAGTTAATTTTAAATAAAAAACGTTATAATAACACTTAATATTCTCGCTTGGTATGAGGTGAGTCAATGTAATATTATTTATAAAAATAATTTTTATATAAATATTGTGTGCTCATATGGGAGTGTAAAGTTTAAAACTTATAACCCATGAACTTGCTTTGACAAAAAAATTTATATGTTATTCTATTTATAATCAATAATTTAATAAAAAAAAATTTTTTTTTAAATATTGATATAAAAAGATATACATATAGAGGTTTTTTTTACAAAATTCTCATTAATTTTTTTACAAAAATAATAATACAATATTTAATATCAAAATAATCCAAACTGATTACCATCCAGACTATTATCAATATATATAAGATTGTATTATTATTCATTTCAATACATATTTATTAAAACTGAGATAAAATTTCATATATTAATAAATATGCATGTGTAAAAAAAAAAATTTTTATATAATAATTGAAAATGTTTTTGCTATTATTTTGTATACATACATTAAATAATTGATAACAATTTAATACAATGTACACCTAAAAAATAATAACAGCATATACATATTCGAAACATTACTAGCAAAAAAACCAAAATACAATATTAAATATCAAAATAAACCAAACTGATTACCATCCAGAATATTTTGAGTATATATATATATAATTTTGTATATTTTGCGTTCATGTTAATAAAATATATAAATGATACATATTTGAAAAGTGTTATTCTTCTTTCTGTTTTTTCGTAATATCATGGTGTCCATAGACATGCAAAAGCGTCATACCAAGCCATATACATACCTACACCACCTTTGTTGAATGATACACGAACAGTATGAAAATTAAACAACATATTCAATATCATTTTATATTATACTAAAATAAATGTTATTCTATTAAGAATGTGTATATTTTTAAATTTGGCATTCATTACATAGTCAAAATACAATAATAATATAGATGATACATATACGATAATTGTTATTTTTCTTTCTGTTTTTTCGTGATATCATGGTGTCCATAGAATTGCAACGACGTCATACCAAGCCATATACAACTCTACACCACCTTTGTTGAATGATACACTTAGAGTATGAAAAATAAACAAATTATACTATATCATACTATATCATATATGTAAGACTGTTGAACATAATACCACAAAATACACTATTTCATATAGATATACATTCATTCTTGTCAACATAAAAGTACGTTATAAATGATACATATACAATAAGTTTTATTCCTCTTTCTGTTATTCCGTAATATCATAGTGTCCATAGAATTGCAACGACGTCATACCAAGCCATATACAACTCTACACCACCTTTGTTGAATGATACACGGACAGTATGAAAAATAAACAACCTATTCTATACCATTTAATATCATACTAAAACATGAAACAAATGTTATTCTATTAAAAAGTGTATTATTTTATTATATTTAGTATTCATTACACAGTCAACATACATAAATGATACATATACGATAAGTGTTATTCCTCTATCTGTGCATCCGTAATATCATAGTGTCCATAGAATTGCAACAACGTCATACCAAGCCATATACAACTCTACACCACCTTTGTTGAATGATACACGGACAGTATGAAAAATAAACAACTTATACTATACCATACTATATCATATGTGTGAGACTGCTGAACGTAATACCACTAATACACTGTTATACATAGATATACATTCATCTCATTAACTTACACGCACTATCCATCATATATATTAAAGACATTACACCCGGTGCTTCAAACTCAAAATATGATAATGTTTAAAATGGCTTTAAACATCATAAACTTTACAGAATAATCAAAATTTAAAGAAAAAAATTTTAAAAAAAAAATTTTTTTCAGCTAAAAATTTTTATTTTGGGACCAAAAAATTTTTTTTTGCTTTTATCATATTTTATTAAATGAAATTTATGCATTATAATAAATTATTCAATAAACATTAATAATTATAATAAATTATTAAAAAATTTTTGGAATTAATGCAAATTTTTAGAAAAAAATGTATATTTTTTTTTTATATACAAATCGTACATGTTATATTGCGACAGGGTACCGGTATAATACATGTGATACATATGTAGATTTTCGAAAAAATTTTTATCCTTTTAAATGGTCCTAAATACTATATAAAGGTAAAATATATAGAATTTTTCGGGATTCATTAAAAAATTTTAGGGAAAAAATTTCATTTTATTTTATATACAAATCGTACATGTTATATTGCGACAGGGTACCGGTATAATACATGTGATACATATGTAGATTTTCGAAAAAATTTTATCCTTTTAAATAGTCCTAAATACTATATAAAGGTGAAATATATAGAATTTTTCGGGATTCATTAAAAAATTTTAGGGAAAAAATTTCATTTTATTTTATATACAAATCGTACATGTTATATTGCGACAGGGTACCGGTATAATACATGTGATACATATGTAGATTTTCGAAAAAAATTTTATCCTTTTAAATAGTCCTAAATACTATATAAAGGTAAAATATATAGAATTTTTCGGGATTCATTAAAAAATTTTAGGGAAAAAATTTCATTTTATTTTATATACAAATCGTACATGTTATATTGCGACAGGGTACCGGTATAATACATGTGATACATATGTAGATTTTCGAAAAAAATTTTATCCTTTTAAATAGTCCTAAATACTATATAAAGGTAAAATATATAGAATTTTTCGGGATTCATTAAAAAATTTTAGGGAAAAAATTTCATTTTATTTTATATACAAATCGTACATGTTATATTGCGACAGGGTACCGGTATAATACATGTGATACATATGTAGATTTTCTAAAAAATTTTTATCCATTTAAATGCTTCTAAATACTGTATAATGCAAATATATATAATAATTTACAGAATTAATACAAAATTTTTATTGTACAAATTCACATTAATAGTTAATTGGTTAAAAAAAAATTTCAATACACAATGGGAATCAGGCTATTTTATTGGAACTTATTTATAATTAATTCATAATATATTTTTCTATATAAATTGATTAATTGATTTTACATTCACCGTGTAAACGTATACACCATTCAAGTAACATAAAAAAAAAAAAAAAAAAAAAAATTATTATTATATTCTAGTAATACATAATAGTTATTCGCTAAAAAATATTTAATAGACAATAAAAATCTGACTATTCTGTTGTGAACTTATAAATTATTGATTCAAAATATATTTCTCTACCTAAATTTATTAATTGTATACACGCCCCCATGTACGTTGTTCAAGTCATATATTATTTTGCATAAGGATTACAAATAAATATTATATAATAAATAAGAGTTAATAAAAATTTAAAATTTATTATCCATTTTAAATTTATCAGCTAAATAAATATTTTTACATTCTTTTAAATTATTACTTTTTATTGTATTAAGAGTATATATCTAGTTTTATTAATCTTAATCCTTTTACAAGCACTAATATTATTTATACATAATATATTTTTATTTTATGTATGGAAAGCATAACTTGCTAAATACATCCTAACAATTTAAAAACTTTTCATTTGATTAATATTATTTACAATAGCTAATATTAATAGAATCTGAATAATCAAAATTATTTCTTTAAATATATGAATTC
>NW_025408221.1:20000-22500 GCF_905475395.1 Chrysoperla carnea
ATACCATCAAACAATTAATCAAGAAACATAGGCGTTTAACATACACAAAATATTATCAAAAAATAATATTGTACATTAATCAACGCACCAATGCCTATAGATTAATATTTAATGGGTCGCAACGTCCTACAAGATGAGAAGTGCATACCTCGTTATCATACAATTAACAATATACAGCAGTGCATATATTTTTACTAAAAATAAATTCCTAATAAAAATTTTTGTCACATGCTAGTACAAATTGGTTGATTAACGATAAAAAGTAAATGAATCTCATCTTTCGACCTTTCGGGTTTCTCAGGTTTACCCCTGAACGGTTTTACGTACTCTTTAACTCTCTCTTCAAAGTTCTTTTCAACTTTCCCTCACGGTACTTGTTCGCTATCGGTCTCGTGGTAATATTTAGCCTTAGATGGAGTTTACCACCCACTTAGAGCTGCACTCTCAAGCAACCCGACTCTAAGGAAAGATTCACCTATCATCAATAATAATCACTACGGGCCTGGCACCCTCTATGGGTATATGGCCCCATTCAAGATGGACTTGGATGTATTATATAACAATAGGTTTATATTGAATCTTCCTAAACACTACATTCCCCAAGTGTCTGTTTATCAGCCACGGGGTTCAGTGCTGGGCTTATCCCTGTTCGCTCGCCGCTACTAAGGGAATCCTAGTTAGTTTCTTTTCCTCCGCTTAATAATATGCTTAAATTCAGCGGGTAATCTCACCTACTCTGAGGTCGTAAAAGTTTTTAGAAGTATTAAAACAAAAATTTTTTTTATATATTATGTTTTTGTTATATTTTATAAGTAAACAATTTTCTTAATTATTCATACTCAAATTTTTTTAATATTATTATATAATATTATTTTTATATTTATCTAAAGAGAAGAAAATAAAAAATAAATAATTATATATATTAATTTTTTTCGAGTATATTGAAAATTTTATTACAAATAAAATATTCCATAACAAAATATTAATATATAATATTTTTGTTTATTCTTCTTTATTTAATATTTTAAAAATATATTATTAATATCATTTATTATTAATATTATTATTAACATAAAGTTTTATAATATTATATATAAATGATAAAAAATAATATTGATATATTAATTTAAAAATGTCGACAAATAATAAAAAATATATAAATTTTAAATGCTATTAAAAACATTTTATATTTATTTTTTTCTTATATTTGGCGTAAAACATTCATATATAAATAATTTTACATTTCTTTTATAAAAATTTTATTTATCAATTTAATTAAATATGAAAAAATAAATTTTCTTTTTTAATTATTGATAAATTTCTTTTTCATAAAAAAAATTTTATGTAAAATAATCTTTTATTATATTAATATAATGTATACGACCCTCAGCCAGATGTGGTCCGGGAACAGTATCCAAGGACCGCAATGTGCGTTCGAAATGTCAATGTTCATGTGTCCTGCAGTTCACAAGTTGACGCGCAATTAGCTGCGTTCTTCATCGACCCACGAGCCAAGTGATCCACCGTCCAGGGTAATCTTTTTAAATTTTAAATGTAAGTATTATTATTAATAATAATCTTTATTTTTAATATAAAAAATAAAATTATTAATTTATATATCTTTATAAATTCTTTTAAAATAAAAAAATTTTTCTAGAATATAAATTATATATTTTATTTTAAATATATATATATATATAAATTAAAGATATTATGGTATTAATAAATATATACATAACATTTTTGATATTTTTGTTAGTGCTAGCTAGATATAATAATTAATATTTGGTATATTTTATAGAAATGTATTTATTTTTTTTTTATAAATTATTTTCTACATAAAAATATATATAATATTAATATGGTACAAAACAAATGGGTTTGTTTTTTAACATAATAACTTTTAATAAAAAAAAAGAAATATCAAGACAAAACATAAAGAAATTTAAATTTGAAATAAATTTTATTCTTTAAAAAAATTTTATCTTGTGTTTTCTTTATTTTTATTATATAACATAGAAAAATAAAAATATAGATTATATCAATTATAATCTTATTTTATTTTTCTTAATAGAGATTATATACATATAAACAAATAATTTCAATATATTCTATTTTTAATTTCACTTTTTTATAAGAGAAATTATTTATAGATTTTATTAATAATTATTGTTTAATAATAATAATAATATTGAATATAAAAATATTTTATATGTAACAAATATATTATTAATATTTATATAATATTCTCTATATTATATGTATAGATATATTATGTGTATAAAAAAAGTTTGGCGTATTACTTTAATATGATATCATAACCAAAATAAATCTCTTTTAACACATAATTACTATTATATATTTTGAGAAAATTACATATTAATATGTTATTTTGTTAAAAAAAATATTTCTTATCAATAATATTTTTATTTTTTGGAATATTTAAAAACAATACAAAAAATATAAATAAATATATTTTATATATATCGTTAATGATCCT
>NW_025408221.1:25000-27500 GCF_905475395.1 Chrysoperla carnea
ATTATGATTTTTGTCAGACCATCACCAAATGGGTCTTAAAATATTTCAAACATTTTCTCATACTCGTCGCTAGATTGAAAGCGTCATTTATTTTTTAATTTTATTTAAAAAGTTAATTTTAAATAAAAAACGTTATAATAACACTTAATATTCTCGCTTGGTATGAGGTGAGTCAATGTAATATTATTTATAAAAATAATTTTTATATAAATATTGTGTGCTCATATGGGAGTGTAAAGTTTAAAACTTATAACCCATGAACTTGCTTTGACAAAAAAATTTATATGTTATTCTATTTATAATCAATAATTTAATAAAAAAAAATTTTTTTTTAAATATTGATATAAAAAGATATACATATAGAGGTTTTTTTACAAAATTCTCATTAATTTTTTTACAAAAATAATAATACAATATTTAATATCAAAATAATCCAAACTGATTACCATCCAGACTATTATCAATATATATAAGATTGTATTATTATTCATTTCAATACATATTTATTAAAACTGAGATAAAATTTCATATATTAATAAATATGCATGTGTAAAAAAAAAAATTTTTATATAATAATTGAAAATGTTTTTGCTATTATTTTGTATACATACATTAAATAATTGATAACAATTTAATACAATGTACACCTAAAAAATAATAACAGCATATACATATTCGAAACATTACTAGCAAAAAAACCAAAATACAATATTAAATATCAAAATAAACCAAACTGATTACCATCCAGAATATTTTGAGTATATATATATATAATTTTGTATATTTTGCGTTCATGTTAATAAAATATATAAATGATACATATTTGAAAAGTGTTATTCTTCTTTCTGTTTTTTCGTAATATCATGGTGTCCATAGACATGCAAAAGCGTCATACCAAGCCATATACATACCTACACCACCTTTGTTGAATGATACACGAACAGTATGAAAATTAAACAACATATTCAATATCATTTTATATTATACTAAAATAAATGTTATTCTATTAAGAAAGTGTATATTTTTAAATTTGGCATTCATTACATAGTCAAAATACAATAATAATATAGATGATACATATACGATAATTGTTATTTTTCTTTCTGTTTTTTCGTGATATCATGGTGTCCATAGAATTGCAACGACGTCATACCAAGCCATATACAACTCTACACCACCTTTGTTGAATGATACACTTAGAGTATGAAAAATAAACAAATTATACTATATCATACTATATCATATATGTAAGACTGTTGAACATAATACCACAAAATACACTATTTCATATAGATATACATTCATTCTTGTCAACATAAAAGTACGTTATAAATGATACATATACAATAAGTTTTATTCCTCTTTCTGTTATTCCGTAATATCATAGTGTCCATAGAATTGCAACGACGTCATACCAAGCCATATACAACTCTACACCACCTTTGTTGAATGATACACGGACAGTATGAAAAATAAACAACCTATTCTATACCATTTAATATCATACTAAAACATGAAACAAATGTTATTCTATTAAAAAGTGTATTATTTTATTATATTTAGTATTCATTACACAGTCAACATACATAAATGATACATATACGATAAGTGTTATTCCTCTATCTGTGCATCCGTAATATCATAGTGTCCATAGAATTGCAACAACGTCATACCAAGCCATATACAACTCTACACCACCTTTGTTGAATGATACACGGACAGTATGAAAAATAAACAACTTATACTATACCATACTATATCATATGTGTGAGACTGCTGAACGTAATACCACTAATACACTGTTATACATAGATATACATTCATCTCATTAACTTACACGCACTATCCATCATATATATTAAAGACATTACACCCGGTGCTTCAAACTCAAAATATGATAATGTTTAAAATGGCTTTAAACATCATAAACTTTACAGAATAATCAAAATTTAAAGAAAAAAATTTTAAAAAAAAAATTTTTTTCAGCTAAAAATTTTTATTTTGGGACCAAAAAAATTTTTTTTTGCTTTTATCATATTTTATTAAATGAAATTTATGCATTATAATAAATTATTCAATAAACATTAATAATTATAATAAATTATTAAAAAATTTTTGGAATTAATGCAAATTTTTAGAAAAAAATGTATATTTTTTTTTTATATACAAATCGTACATGTTATATTGCGACAGGGTACCGGTATAATACATGTGATACATATGTAGATTTTCGAAAAAATTTTTATCCTTTTAAATGGTCCTAAATACTATATAAAGGTAAAATATATAGAATTTTTCGGGATTCATTAAAAAATTTTAGGGAAAAAATTTCATTTTATTTTATATACAAATCGTACATGTTATATTGCGACAGGGTACCGGTATAATACATGTGATACATATGTAGATTTTCGAAAAAATTTTATCCTTTTAAATAGTCCTAAATACTATATAAAGGTGAAATATATAGAATTTTTCGGGATTCATTAAAAAATTTTAG
>NW_025408222.1:0-131231 GCF_905475395.1 Chrysoperla carnea
TTCTTTTTTTTTACACACCATATATAAATATATGTTATTTAGAAATGTAAACCTTTTATATTATTCATCAACAAATAAATATTATTTTTTGTATAAAATTTTATTGCATTTATAACTCATATCATGGTTACTTTAAAGCGAGAAGTTTTTTTAATATTTCAAATGAATATAAAATAATATAAATTTTATGAAATTTATTTATTTTTAGAAATAGCAATCGCTTATAATTATAACAAAATTTTAATAATGTTTAATTTTATTTCAATAATTTATATTTATATATATATATATATATATATATATATATATATATATATATATATTTTTTTTAATAAAAATAATATACTCTTATTTAATAATATATGTTGGTCCTATATATAGGACCGAAAATATTTCTTATTTGTTTTTTTTTTTTTAAATTGTCATTTAAAACGCTTATGCACGTTCTCCACGAATACGTCTTGCCAATTGTATATCCTTAGGCATAATTGTAACACGCTTTGCATGAATTGCGCATAAATTGGTATCTTCAAATAAACCTACTAAATAGGCTTCACTAGCTTCTTGTAATGCCATAACAGCTGAACTTTGAAAACGTAAATCGGTTTTAAAATCTTGTGCAATTTCACGTACTAAACGTTGGAATGGTAATTTACGAATTAACAATTCAGTACTTTTTTGATAACGACGAATTTCTCGTAAAGCTACTGTACCAGGACGATATCTGTGTGGTTTTTTTACTCCACCAGTTGCTGGTGCACTTTTACGTGCAGCTTTCGTTGCTAATTGTTTTCTTGGTGCTTTACCACCAGTTGATTTACGTGCAGTTTGCTTGGTTCTAGCCATTTTCAAATAATAATGTTTTTACAAAAAAACACACAATTTTAAAAATTATATTCGACAATTTGATACTACAAAGTCAAATGTTTAAATGCGAAATAAATGTGTTGTATTTATATTTATATGAAATTTCAAAATTTTTGTTGTCATATCCTATTGGATAGCTATCAGAGTATGGACTAATCAAATTGTATAGGCGTGGCTTAAAAAATCTTTAATGCTTTATATAAAAAGGCACAATTGTACCGGCGCTCACATACATTACAATACTTGTGAGGTTAACACACGTGTTATCCGTTCGTTAAAATATTGTAAATAATTTTTTATTAAAATGACTGGCAGAGGAAAAGGTGGAAAGGGTCTTGGAAAAGGGGGTGCAAAACGTCATAGAAAAGTTTTGCGTGATAATATCCAAGGTATTACAAAACCTGCAATTCGTCGTTTAGCACGACGAGGTGGAGTAAAACGTATCTCTGGTTTAATTTATGAAGAAACACGTGGTGTACTTAAAGTATTCCTTGAAAATGTTATTCGGGATGCTGTTACATATACTGAACACGCAAAACGTAAAACAGTTACAGCTATGGATGTTGTATATGCATTAAAACGACAAGGTCGTACTTTGTATGGTTTTGGAGGTTAAGAAAATATAATAATTTACTTAAAATATTTAGTAAATTTATTAAAGAATATTTAATACATCCGATAAATTTAAACAGGCTTTCCTTTTTGGGAAGCCACTAATTTTATTTATATAAGAGTAAATAAATTTGTTAATAAATATAACATATTATATAATTTGTTTACAACAAATTATTTTGTTTATAACATACATTACCAAATATTTTTATTTTTTTTTTTATTGTAATATATCTGCAATAATAAATTATAATTTGTATATTATCTATTTTATTTTACAATAACTTATTGAATTTTTGAAAAAATTTTATTATAAATTAATATACTATTATATTTTTTATATATACAAGTTAAGAGTAACAAGTATCGATAGGAGATTATCGAATTTATAACTAATAAAACATTTCGCCTTAATCAAAGAAAATAAAGATTTTGCTATACCATTTTTTATACTTTCAATAAATAATTTATTATTAAATTTTTATTATTTCATTTATTTTTTAAAATTATTAAAAATATTTTTCTAATAATTATAAGCGTACATAAACAAGTAGTAAATGTAAAATGAAAATAATAAAGGTAATGTAATGCATTTGCATTACACTGATTTACGATATATATTCCGCGATATCCTTTATTATATTTAAAATTAATAATATTGATATACTAATAATAGATATATTCAAGCTATTAATATATAAAATTTTATATTAAATATGATATTAATAATTGTTTATTTTATTTTTTTGTATATATAAAAATAATTTACTCTTATTTAAAAAATTTGATGGCTCTCTTAAAAAGAGAGCCATTTTTATATGTTGATGTATTTTTATGTTATCAATTAAATAATATTTTCGATTTATTTATTTTGAACTTGTATATTTTGTAACAGCTTTAGTACCTTCACTAACAGCGTGCTTTGCCAATTCACCAGGTAATAATAATCGAACTGCGGTTTGAATTTCCCGACTTGTGATTGTTGAACGTTTATTATAATGTGCTAAACGTGATGCTTCAGCAGCAATACGTTCAAAAATATCATTAACAAAACTGTTCATGATACTCATAGCTTTACTAGAGATACCAGTATCAGGATGCACTTGTTTTAATACTTTGTAAATGTAAATTGCATATGATTCCTTGCGCTTCCTCTTCTTTTTCTTATCACTCTTTGATATATTTTTTTGAGCTTTGCCAGCTTTTTTTGCTGCTTTTCCACTTGTTTTTGGTGGCATTGTTACAAACAATTAATATACACAGATAGTTACAGAACACCAGTCAGTATATGTATGAGCGTGTCGTGTATACAACTAGCGTATTATATACGCGAAGATGGATATAACAATAAAAATGAATACTACTCTCTGATTGGCTGAAAATAATACTATAAGGTGATTGGTTTATTTTTAAAGTTTTATATTTTATAAATATTATAAATTAAAATACCCAAATAACATTTTAAACATTTATGTTACAATCCCCGTAACGTACACATCTGTGTGATTATATTTACAAAAAAAAATATTAATTAAATAAATTTATTCGCTATGTCTGGACGAGGTAAAGGTGGTAAAGTAAAGGGAAAGGCAAAGTCAAGATCAAGCCGAGCAGGATTACAATTTCCTGTTGGAAGAATTCACAGATTATTACGAAAAGGAAATTATGCTGAACGAGTAGGTGCTGGTGCCCCAGTATATTTGGCTGCTGTTATGGAATATTTGGCTGCAGAAGTTCTCGAGTTAGCTGGTAATGCTGCCCGTGATAACAAAAAAACACGTATCATTCCACGTCATTTACAATTGGCAATTCGTAATGATGAAGAATTAAATAAATTATTATCTGGTGTAACAATTGCTCAAGGTGGTGTATTACCAAACATTCAAGCAGTGTTATTACCAAAGAAAACTGAAAAGAAAGCATAAATTAAAAACATTGCATTAATTTTTATAATAATAATACATCGATCATAGGCCTTTTAATAAAAGGCCACAAATTTATTTAAAATAAGAGTAAAAATTATTTTTATAAATAATATATTATAATATTTTTTTAAAGAATCAATTTAAATAATTATAAATTAATGATTCTTTTTTTTTTTTTTCTTTTTTATATGTTATTATGGAAATAATTCATCATATTATGATGACATTTAGGTAACATATTATAAGAATATTCATAAAATATTATCAAAATAATATTGTATTATGATGATATTTAGACAAAATATTATAAGAATATACACAAAATATTATCAAAATAATATCATTAGATAACAAAACTGTTCATGATACTCATACCTTTACTAGAGATAAAAGTATCAGGATGCACTTGTATTAATACATATTATCACAACATCACAAAATATTTTTTAAAAGGAAAAATTTTTAAAAAATTATTATAAAATTTGATTGAATTAAATTTCAATTTATTTTTTTAATAATTAAAGAAAAAAAAAAGCATATAAACTTTCTATTGAAAATGTTATTTTCAACTAGATGGCCAAGTGAACTTTGTTACACAAACAATATATGACGTATTCGTTATTTAAATAATCAGTATCCTTTGATATTATATCAATACGTTACTCTCTTCTTTTGATACATATTAATAAAATTTCAATTTATAAGATTTTATGTCAATTATATAAATAATATTATAAATTTTCTAAATACATAAGTTAAGTAACAAAAAATTTGAATAACAAGATAAATTTATATATTATGTTTTAATACTCGATACTATAATATATCGCATCCGTTACCAATTATTCGGTATCCTTTGATTTATACACAGAATGAACCAAAAATATGTATCAAATTTATTTTATTTATTTATATATTTAATATTATTATTATTATTTTATATTACAAAGTTTCTTAACGAAGCTTACAATGATTTCTCATATCGTACTTAACAAAATTATTTAGATCATATAAAATTTAAATTGTTAAAAAATTTTTATATTTATTATTATTATTTATTTTTATTAAAATTACATAACATAAAATTAATAATATTTTAATAATTATATAAATTAATTCTTATTTAAAATAATCTTATATTAATCTCAACAAATACTCTAATAATATATTTTGTCATAAATTTTTTTATATTTAAAATAAATATTATAATATATAAATACTTATATCAGTATAAAATTTCTTTATATAATTATGAAAAAATTAATTTAATAGTTAATTATTGATATTAATGCATAAATAAAAGTATTTTCTAATGAAATATATTTTGTCAATGTTCGATTAACACATTTCATAATAATACGTTTTCATTATTGACAAAAAAAGTTTTTCTAAAAATGAAATCTTATACTATAATATATATATTTATATATTAAATTTTTTAATTATTTATATACTAATAATTTATAATAAATCGATATTAAATAAAAAATAAAAATATATACTTTTTAAGTTTACCTTAAAAATATTATTGTTTTGTATGATTGAAATAATTAATATTAAACTATGTTTATTAATAATTGTTAATAAAAAAATTAAATATATTTTAATTTATAAAATAAATATTATTATTAAATTTATAATTTATTATTTTATATATTATAGAAATTGAAAAAATAAATCATGTTTACTACGACAGTAAATTAGAAATACTATTTAATTTTTATGTGTTTTCTACATGGTACTTTGACTTACATAGGGACTTATATTATTGTGAATAATGATATAATTGAAAACCTTTATTTTTTATTTGATAGAATTATTATATTTTATCATTTAAATATTTATAATAAATACATTATTTTTATAAAGTAAAAAATATGGCCGAAGAAAATTCTACAGCTGTTGCAGCAACTGCGGTTACTGCTGCTTCTACAACACCAACAAAAAAAGCAACAGCTTCTGGTGCTAAACGTACAAAACAACATTCAAAACCAACACATCCACGTACATCAGAAATGGTTGTTAACGCAATTAAAAATTTAAAAGAACGTGGTGGTTCATCATTACAAGCAATTAAAAAATATTTAGCTGCAAATTATAAAGTGGATTCTGATAAAATTTCACCATTTATTAAAAAATATTTAAAAGCTGCTGTAACTGAGGGAGCCTTGGTACAAACTAAAGGTAAAGGTGCATCTGGTTCATTCAAATTGGCTGCTTCCGCTTCATCTAATTCTTCAGCTAAATCAAAAGTATCCAAAAAAGAAAGTGGAGCAAAAGGTTCAGCAAAGAGTGCTAAAAGTAAACGGGCACCAAAAGAAAAGAAAGCCACAACTACATCATTGGCAGCCAAAAAGCCTAAAGCAAAAAAAGCGACTCCATCATCATCAACTGCTGCTAAAAAAGTTACTGCAAAATCATCAGCGGCATCAAAAAAAGCACCAGTTAAAGCAAAACCAGCAAAAAGTACAAAATCCGCTGCCAAAAGTAGCCCTGCTCGTAAACCGAAAGCACCAAAAGCTAAGAAAGCTTCTGTTGCCAAATCATCTCCTACAAAAATTAAAAAAGCAGCACCAAAAAAGAAATGATCTGTTACTTTAATAATATATTGAAATATTTCATTATTTTTGCTAAAAAATGAAAATAACATAGGCCTTAATACAGGCCACAAATTAATATTTGATAAGAGTAAATTATTTTTTGTATAAATATTTTATAAAATAATAGTTTAGAAACATTTGCCACAGTCAGTACCACGGATGGGTGGCCACTTGAGAATACTGTGTGCGGTTGCATTTTTATTTAAAATATATGGTATAATAAATAAGTATATATTTAAATTGATTACTTCATTGAAAATTTTAATAATATACTTTAATATTAATGATATTTATGAAAAATATATATTTGTAAAAATTTTCATTTATTACTGGCAACAGCCATACCACGTTGAAAACACCGGTTCTCGTCCGATCACCGAAGTTAAGCAACATTGGGCACAGTCAGTACTTGGATGGGTGACCGCTTGGGAACACTGTGTGCGGTTGCCTTTTTGTATTAAAAATATAAATTATTTTTCTTCTTTTCTTTTTTTTTACACACCATATATAAATATATGTTATTTAGAAATGTAAACCTTTTATATTATTCATCAACAAATAAATATTATTTTTTGTATAAAATTTTATTGCATTTATAACTCATATCATGGTTACTTTAAAGCGAGAAGTTTTTTTAATATTTCAAATGAATATAAAATAATATAAATTTTATGAAATTTATTTATTTTTAGAAATAGCAATCGCTTATAATTATAACAAAATTTTAATAATGTTTAATTTTATTTCAATAATTTATATTTATATATATATATATATATATATATATATATATATATATATATTTTTTAATAAAAATAATATACTCTTATTTAATAATATATGTTGGTCCTATATATAGGACCGAAAATATTTCTTATTTGTTTTTTTTTTTTTAAATTGTCATTTAAAACGCTTATGCACGTTCTCCACGAATACGTCTTGCCAATTGTATATCCTTAGGCATAATTGTAACACGCTTTGCATGAATTGCGCATAAATTGGTATCTTCAAATAAACCTACTAAATAGGCTTCACTAGCTTCTTGTAATGCCATAACAGCTGAACTTTGAAAACGTAAATCGGTTTTAAAATCTTGTGCAATTTCACGTACTAAACGTTGGAATGGTAATTTACGAATTAACAATTCAGTACTTTTTTGATAACGACGAATTTCTCGTAAAGCTACTGTACCAGGACGATATCTGTGTGGTTTTTTTACTCCACCAGTTGCTGGTGCACTTTTACGTGCAGCTTTCGTTGCTAATTGTTTTCTTGGTGCTTTACCACCAGTTGATTTACGTGCAGTTTGCTTGGTTCTAGCCATTTTCAAATAATAATGTTTTTACAAAAAAACACACAATTTTAAAAATTATATTCGACAATTTGATACTACAAAGTCAAATGTTTAAATGCGAAATAAATGTGTTGTATTTATATTTATATGAAATTTCAAAATTTTTGTTGTCATATCCTATTGGATAGCTATCAGAGTATGGACTAATCAAATTGTATAGGCGTGGCTTAAAAAATCTTTAATGCTTTATATAAAAAGGCACAATTGTACCGGCGCTCACATACATTACAATACTTGTGAGGTTAACACACGTGTTATCCGTTCGTTAAAATATTGTAAATAATTTTTTATTAAAATGACTGGCAGAGGAAAAGGTGGAAAGGGTCTTGGAAAAGGGGGTGCAAAACGTCATAGAAAAGTTTTGCGTGATAATATCCAAGGTATTACAAAACCTGCAATTCGTCGTTTAGCACGACGAGGTGGAGTAAAACGTATCTCTGGTTTAATTTATGAAGAAACACGTGGTGTACTTAAAGTATTCCTTGAAAATGTTATTCGGGATGCTGTTACATATACTGAACACGCAAAACGTAAAACAGTTACAGCTATGGATGTTGTATATGCATTAAAACGACAAGGTCGTACTTTGTATGGTTTTGGAGGTTAAGAAAATATAATAATTTACTTAAAATATTTAGTAAATTTATTAAAGAATATTTAATACATCCGATAAATTTAAACAGGCTTTCCTTTTTGGGAAGCCACTAATTTTATTTATATAAGAGTAAATAAATTTGTTAATAAATATAACATATTATATAATTTGTTTACAACAAATTATTTTGTTTATAACATACATTACCAAATATTTTTATTTTTTTTTTTTATTGTAATATATCTGCAATAATAAATTATAATTTGTATATTATCTATTTTATTTTACAATAACTTATTGAATTTTTGAAAAAATTTTATTATAAATTAATATACTATTATATTTTTTATATATACAAGTTAAGAGTAACAAGTATCGATAGGAGATTATCGAATTTATAACTAATAAAACATTTCGCCTTAATCAAAGAAAATAAAGATTTTGCTATACCATTTTTTATACTTTCAATAAATAATTTATTATTAAATTTTTATTATTTCATTTATTTTTTAAAATTATTAAAAATATTTTTCTAATAATTATAAGCGTACATAAACAAGTAGTAAATGTAAAATGAAAATAATAAAGGTAATGTAATGCAAATGCATTACATTGATTTACGATATATATTCCGCGATATCCTTTATTATATTTAAAATTAATAATATTGATATACTAATAATAGATATATTCAAGCTATTAATATATAAAATTTTATATTAAATATGATATTAATAATTGTTTATTTAATTTTTTTGTATATATAAAAATAATTTACTCTTATTTAAAAAATTTGATGGCTCTCTTAAAAAGAGAGCCGTTTTTATATGTTGATGTATTTTTATGTTATCAATTAAATAATATTTTCGATTTATTTATTTTGAACTTGTATATTTTGTAACAGCTTTAGTACCTTCACTAACAGCGTGCTTTGCCAATTCACCAGGTAATAATAATCGAACTGCGGTTTGAATTTCCCGACTTGTGATTGTTGAACGTTTATTATAATGTGCTAAACGTGATGCTTCAGCAGCAATACGTTCAAAAATATCATTAACAAAACTGTTCATGATACTCATAGCTTTACTAGAGATACCAGTATCAGGATGCACTTGTTTTAATACTTTGTAAATGTAAATTGCATATGATTCCTTGCGCTTCCTCTTCTTTTTCTTATCACTCTTTGATATATTATTTTGAGCTTTGCCAGCTTTTTTTGCTGCTTTTCCACTTGTTTTTGGTGGCATTGTTACAAACAATTAATATACACAGATAGTTACAGAACACCAGTCAGTATATGTATGAGCGTGTCGTGTATACAACTAGCGTATTATATACGCGAAGATGGATATAACAATAAAAATGAATACTACTCTCTGATTGGCTGAAAATAATACTATAAGGTGATTGGTTTATTTTTAAAGTTTTATATTTTATAAATATTATAAATTAAAATACCCAAATAACATTTGAAACATTTATGTTACAATCCCCGTAACGTACACATCTGTGTGATTATATTTACAAAAAAAAATATTAATTAAATAAATTTATTCGCTATGTCTGGACGAGGTAAAGGTGGTAAAGTAAAGGGAAAGGCAAAGTCAAGATCAAGCCGAGCAGGATTACAATTTCCTGTTGGAAGAATTCACAGATTATTACGAAAAGGAAATTATGCTGAACGAGTAGGTGCTGGTGCCCCAGTATATTTGGCTGCTGTTATGGAATATTTGGCTGCAGAAGTTCTCGAGTTAGCTGGTAATGCTGCCCGTGATAACAAAAAAACACGTATCATTCCACGTCATTTACAATTGGCAATTCGTAATGATGAAGAATTAAATAAATTATTATCTGGTGTAACAATTGCTCAAGGTGGTGTATTACCAAACATTCAAGCAGTGTTATTACCAAAGAAAACTGAAAAGAAAGCATAAATTAAAAACATTGCATTAATTTTTATAATAATAATACATCGATCATAGGCCTTTTAATAAAAGGCCACAAATTTATTTAAAATAAGAGTAAAAATTATTTTTATAAATAATATATTATAATATTTTTTTAAAGAATCAATTTAAATAATTATAAATTAATGATTCTTTTTTTTTTTTTTCTTTTTTATATGTTATTATGGAAATAATTCATCATATTATGATGACATTTAGGTAACATATTATAAGAATATTCATAAAATATTATCAAAATAATATTGTATTATGATGATATTTAGACAAAATATTATAAGAATATACACAAAATATTATCAAAATAATATCATTAGATAACAAAACTGTTCATGATACTCATACCTTTACTAGAGATAAAAGTATCAGGATGCACTTGTATTAATACATATTATCACAACATCACAAAATATTTTTTAAAAGGAAAAATTTTTTAAAAATTATTATAAAATTTGATTGAATTAAATTTCAATTTATTTTTTTAATAATTAAAAAAAAAAAAAAGCATATAAACTTTCTATTGAAAATGTTATTTTCAACTAGATGGCCAAGTGAACTTTGTTACACAAACAATATATGACGTATTCGTTATTTAAATAATCAGTATCCTTTGATATTATATCAATACGTTACTCTCTTCTTTTGATACATATTAATAAAATTTCAATTTATAAGATTTTATGTCAATTATATAAATAATATTATAAATTTTCTAAATACATAAGTTAAGTAACAAAAAATTTGAATAACAAGATAAATTTATATATTATGTTTTAATACTCGATACTATAATATATCGCATCCGTTACCAATTATTCGGTATCCTTTGATTTATACACAGAATGAACCAAAAATATGTATCAAATTTATTTTATTTATTTATATATTTAATATTATTATTATTATTTTATATTACAAAGTTTCTTAACGAAGCTTACAATGATTTCTCATATCGTACTTAACAAAATTATTTAGATCATATAAAATTTAAATTGTTAAAAAATTTTTATATTTATTATTATTATTTATTTTTATTAAAATTACATAACATAAAATTAATAATATTTTAATAATTATATAAATTAATTCTTATTTAAAATAATCTTATATTAATCTCAACAAATACTCTAATAATATATTTTGTCATAAATTTTTTTATATTTAAAATAAATATTATAATATATAAATACTTATATCAGTATAAAATTTCTTTATATAATTATGAAAAAATTAATTTAATAGTTAATTATTGATATTAATGCATAAATAAAAGTATTTTCTAATGAAATATATTTTGTCAATGTTCGATTAACACATTTCATAATAATACGTTTTCATTATTGACAAAAAAAGTTTTTCTAAAAATGAAATCTTATACTATAATATATATATTTATATATTAAATTTTTTAATTATTTATATACTAATAATTTATAATAAATCGATATTAAATAAAAAATAAAAATATATACTTTTTAAGTTTACCTTAAAAATATTATTGTTTTGTATGATTGAAATAATTAATATTAAACTATGTTTATTAATAATTGTTAATAAAAAAATTAAATATATTTTAATTTATAAAATAAATATTATTATTAAATTTATAATTTATTATTTTATATATTATAGAAATTGAAAAAATAAATCATGTTTACTACGACAGTAAATTAGAAATACTATTTAATTTTTATGTGTTTTCTACATGGTACTTTGACTTACATAGGGACTTATATTATTGTGAATAATGATATAATTGAAAACCTTTATTTTTTATTTGATAGAATTATTATATTTTATCATTTAAATATTTATAATAAATACATTATTTTTATAAAGTAAAAAATATGGCCGAAGAAAATTCTACAGCTGTTGCAGCAACTGCGGTTACTGCTGCTTCTACAACACCAACAAAAAAAGCAACAGCTTCTGGTGCTAAACGTACAAAACAACATTCAAAACCAACACATCCACGTACATCAGAAATGGTTGTTAACGCAATTAAAAATTTAAAAGAACGTGGTGGTTCATCATTACAAGCAATTAAAAAATATTTAGCTGCAAATTATAAAGTGGATTCTGATAAAATTTCACCATTTATTAAAAAATATTTAAAAGCTGCTGTAACTGAGGGAGCCTTGGTACAAACTAAAGGTAAAGGTGCATCTGGTTCATTCAAATTGGCTGCTTCCGCTTCATCTAATTCTTCAGCTAAATCAAAAGTATCCAAAAAAGAAAGTGGAGCAAAAGGTTCAGCAAAGAGTGCTAAAAGTAAACGGGCACCAAAAGAAAAGAAAGCCACAACTACATCATTGGCAGCCAAAAAGCCTAAAGCAAAAAAAGCGACTCCATCATCATCAACTGCTGCTAAAAAAGTTACTGCAAAATCATCAGCGGCATCAAAAAAAGCACCAGTTAAAGCAAAACCAGCAAAAAGTACAAAATCCGCTGCCAAAAGTAGCCCTGCTCGTAAACCGAAAGCACCAAAAGCTAAGAAAGCTTCTGTTGCCAAATCATCTCCTACAAAAATTAAAAAAGCAGCACCAAAAAAGAAATGATCTGTTACTTTAATAATATATTGAAATATTTCATTATTTTTGCTAAAAAATGAAAATAACATAGGCCTTAATACAGGCCACAAATTAATATTTGATAAGAGTAAATTATTTTTTGTATAAATATTTTATAAAATAATAGTTTAGAAACATTTGCCACAGTCAGTACCACGGATGGGTGGCCACTTGAGAATACTGTGTGCGGTTGCATTTTTATTTAAAATATATGGTATAATAAATAAGTATATATTTAAATTGATTACTTCATTGAAAATTTTAATAATATACTTTAATATTAATGATATTTATGAAAAATATATATTTGTAAAAATTTTCATTTATTACTGGCAACAGCCATACCACGTTGAAAACACCGGTTCTCGTCCCATTATCTGTACAGCGTTCATACCGTACAGTACAGTGAATTGTTGAAGCAAATTATTGTATAATTACATTCAAAGCGAAAACAATTTCATACACACACCTACAGAACAAGTTAAATCAAATATAAAAAAGTATAAAAACAAACTATAAAATAAGTGACGGGCGTAGCCAAACAAAAAAAAAGGGGGCGACCTAGTCGCTCCCCTGCTATCACTAAAATTTTAAAAGTGCAACCCGATGACGTCGGAATACAACAAAGCACCGAAGAAGAAGCCAACAAAATAGAAAAAATAGTTAGCGAAAATAGCGAGAACACAAGTGCAGTGCCTCCAAGAATGGAAAACCAAAACAAAAACAATATACAAAACATTTTCAAAAAACAAACAGAAGTGCAAGTGCAAGTGCCCACAAAAAACAGATTTAATCCCCTAACCACTGAAGAAGGTCAAACAGAGGAAGATGTGGAACAAGAAGGCACAGACCCAAAAGAAATTAATGAAAATGACAAAAACACAGAAAGGACACAAGGAGGTAAGAATAAACCACCTCCAATTGTTATACACAGCACTCCAAATAACCATAAGGAGTTCATGGAGCAAATAAAGGAACATGTGAAAAAGGGATTCCATGTGAAATACACGTTCAAAAAAACGAATCTATTCATCCATGACTCAAATGAATATAAAAACTACGTCAAAATTCTAGACAACGAAAACATGGAGTTCCATACATACACGGAAAGGACAGAAAAACACCACGCCTTCGTATTGGTCGGGCTACCAAGAGGAATCGACGAAGAGGAAATTAAGCAAGACATAGAGAAATGCCTCAAAACAAACATTATTAAAGTATATCCAATGAGATCCTCCTACAGATCTCTATATCTTGTGATCACCGGACAAAGCACGTCCCTAAAACAACTAACCCAAGAAGTTAAATATGTGTACAACGTAAAAATTACCTGGGAAAGGCACAGGAACGCCAAACTAATTATCCAGTGTCACAGATGTCAGGCCTGGTCACATGCCACTACGAACTGTAGAATGAACCCAAAGTGCCTAAAATGCGCAGGACCTCACTGGAGCCGTGACTGTACAATAAAAGAAAAAACGGAAGAAAATAAAAAACTTTTAAAATGTGCAAACTGTGAAAATAACCACCCGGCAAACTCTACAGAATGCCGAATTTATATCAACAAAATCGAGCAGATAGAAAGGAGAAGAAAAACAAACACGGTCCCTGTAAGAAATCAACAAAAATTCGTGACAGCACCACTACCTCCAACAAATCCCTGGGCAATGAGAAACCCATTCACTCAAAATGATAGACCCACCCAAGTGTACGCTCATGTACACAGCCAAGCACCAACACAAACAACATCCATATCTACTACTACTAACATAAACAATTTGGTAAGTGAGTTTGACACATTAAACAAATTAATAGATGTAGAAAGAATGCTAAAATATGTAAAAGACCTAAACCATGACCTTATGAAATGCAAAAACGAATTAGAGAAATTCATGGTTTTCAACAACTTTTGCACAAAAAATTTTAGCCAATGTCCGCCGTAAAATGTGCGACATGGAATGCTAATGGGCTACGCCAAAACCTTGGTGAACTTAGATCGTTCATCAGAGAACAAAAGGTGGACATTATGATGATAAATGAAACCAAATTATCAGGAGAACATAAAATAAAAATTAGAAATTTTAATATAATTAGGAAAGATAGAACAACACAAGGCGGAGGTGTAGCAATAATAATAAAAAATAGCATTCCGTTTCGCACATTTGAAATCAATGGTTCCGTATCCATAGAATGCGTCGGAATCGAACTATTAAATAATATAAAAATTATTGCAGTGTATAACACTCCCGCTAACAAGTTCCCCATGGAGGATCTAGCAAAATTGTTCAGGATGGGTAACAAAATATTAGTAATAGGTGATCTTAATGCTCGCCATACGGCATGGAAGAATCATGTATCAAACACAAACGGACGAACATTACATAAATTCACTAACGACAACAACATCGTCATCCAACACACAGACAACCCCACACATTTTCCAACTAACGGAATGACACCCACCTTCATTGATCTTGTGATTAATAAAAATGTTAACAACATCACGCACCCAACCTCAATACCAGAGTTATCATCAGACCACAACCCGGTAATATTTAATATTACAAACTTAAATAAAGACAACACCAAACACATTGTCACTTCCTATAAATCAACCGATTGGGCAGAGTTTAGAAAAAAATTAAATTCAACAATAAAAATCAATAATAAAATAAACAATGCCCAAGAAGTTGATCAGGAAATAGATAACTTCACAAAAGGGGTGCAACAAGTCCAAAAAGCTCACAGCCGACGGGTCGTGATAGTTGATAACAGGTATCTCCCTGATGACAACACAAAAAACTTAATCAAATATAAAAATGCGATGAGGAAACTGTACCAAAAAAGATTTATACCAGGCCTCAAAGCAGATATAAACAAAATCACGAAAATGATCAGGAGGAACATTAAAAACAAGATCAATGAACAGTGGGAAAAAACACTAACGGACTTACGACCCGGTGACAGAACAATGTGGCGAATAACGAAGACGTTTAAAAAACCGAGACAACAAATCCCCACAATCACCACGAACGATAATAATTACATGACGGACAAAGACAAAGCTGACATAATAAGTGAAACTTTAGAGGAGATCCAGACTAACGAACAGACTACTCCACTAGAAGAGGACATAAAACGAAGAATACATGAATTCTTTCATACCACACAAACACCACAAAACAACACCAAAATAAAGCTCACAACCCCCCAAGAAATTAAAAACATAATTAAAACCCTCCCAAATAACAAAGCCCCAGGACAAGACGGGATAGACACCAAAATAATCAAAAACTTTACCACCAAAGCTATAGTACAACTTCAGTACATAATAAATGCAATCCTGAGGATAGGATACTTCCCTGAGTCCTGGAGAACGGCAATAGTGATCCCAGTACCGAAACCTAACAAGGATCATAGTAATCCCAAAAATTACAGACCAATAAGCCTCCTGAGCACGCTGTCCAAGATAGCGGAAAAAGTCATTTTGGAAAGAATAAACAAGATAAGTCAGTCCAAAAATATAATAATACACGAACAATTCGGATTCAGAAGAGGTCATGGCACTTGCATGCAAGTTGCCAGAATAGCAAGTGACATAATACAAAATTTTAACAAAAGTAACGTCACGGCCATGGCCCTTCTGGATATTGAGAAAGCCTTTGACACGGTATATATTGATGGACTGATTTACAAACTAATAAATTATGACTTCCCAAGATGGCTAATAGCACTACTGGACAGTTACCTCAGAGGAAGGGGATTCTATGTAAAAATAAACAACAGCACATCGGAACTCCGACACCCAAAAGCAGGTGTGCCACAAGGATCGGTACTTGGGCCCATATTGTTCACCTACTTTATTAATGATATCCCAAAATTTGCCAAAACAAAAACTGCGATATACGCGAATGACACTGCCGTGTACGCCCACTCCTTTAATGCTCAGGTGGCAACAAAACAACTACAAATACACCTGGATATGATACTGAAGTTTGCCAGGGACTGGAAAATCAAAATAAATAACAACAAAACTGAACATATAATTTTTAGCAAAAAATTTACAAATATCAAAATCTACGATCCACTTAAGGTAGACGGCGTAGCCATAGTCCCTGCCAAGCACAAAGTAAAGTACCTAGGTGTGTACCTTGACAAAACATTATCGTTTGTCCCACATATCAACCACCTGATCAGTAAAGGAAATGGGTGTATACGACAACTTTACCCACTCCTGAACAAATACAGCAAACTCAGCACCAAAAATAAAAAAATGTTATACACTGCAATAATAAGACCAACTATAACCTACGGAGCCCCTGTGTGGAACAGCGTTTCAGACACGACATATCTAAGACTGCAACGTATACAGAACAAATGCCTCCGACTTACACTAAACAAAGATAGATACGCTAGAATACAAGACATACATAGAGAGACAGACATACCGACAATCAAAGACTATACCAAACATGTAACGCATTCTTTCTACACTAAGTTGATTAAAAACAGCTACTTAACCAAAAATATGGTGAAGTCAAACTCACTAACCAAAAAACACAAACAAATATATACAAAATATTTAAATAATGTATAACAAAATATTTTACAGTAAATAATAAAGATAAAATACCCATTCCTTACAAGAGCCTGTGGCGTCGTGCCAGCGTTCCCGACTGGCACTCCGAAAGCAGGCGTTCAAGTCCCACGCAAGGCATTAAATTTTTTAATTTTTTCATTTTTTCATTTTTTCATTTTTTCATTTTTTCTTTTTTCTTTTCTTTTTAAATCTAATTTTACATGCAAAAACACATAGGCAATGGGCAATATAAGTTTGCCACAGCTATTGCCTAAAACATAAAACAGGTTTTTAAAAATTTTCCTGTAAAGAGCATATCAACAAAATTAACTTAACATATACCTGCTCAACCAAATAAATTAAATATCATAAGCATAATTGCGACACAGCAATCTGCATGAAAGAAAAATAAGTTAGGATGAAAGCCTTTTAAGGCTAATAACCTATAATAGTAAATAAAAGTTTTGTAATATATGTTATGTATGTAATGTATTGTATTTTTAAATGTTGATTAATAAACTGTTTTTGAATTTTTGAATTTGGTTCTCGTCCGATCACCGAAGTTAAGCAACATTGGGCACAGTCAGTACTTGGATGGGTGACCGCTTGGGAACACTGTGTGCGGTTGCCTTTTTATATTAAAAATATAAATTATTTTTCTTCTTTTCTTTTTTTTTACACACCATATATAAATATATGTTATTTAGAAATGTAAACCTTTTATATTATTCATCAACAAATAAATATTATTTTTTGTATAAAATTTTATTGCATTTATAACTCATATCATGGTTACTTTAAAGCGAGAAGTTTTTTTTAATATTTCAAATGAATATAAAATAATATAAATTTTATGAAATTTATTTATTTTTAGAAATAGCAATCGCTTATAATTATAACAAAATTTTAATAATGTTTAATTTTATTTCAATAATTTATATTTATATATATATATATATATATATATATATATATATATATATTTTTTTATAAAAATAATATACTCTTATTTAATAATATATGTTGGTCCTATATATAGGACCGAAAATATTTCTTATTTGTTTTTTTTTTTTTAAATTGTCATTTAAAACGCTTATGCACGTTCTCCACGAATACGTCTTGCCAATTGTATATCCTTAGGCATAATTGTAACACGCTTTGCATGAATTGCGCATAAATTGGTATCTTCAAATAAACCTACTAAATAGGCTTCACTAGCTTCTTGTAATGCCATAACAGCTGAACTTTGGAAACGTAAATCGGTTTTAAAATCTTGTGCAATTTCACGTACTAAACGTTGGAATGGTAATTTACGAATTAACAATTCAGTACTTTTTTGATAACGACGAATTTCTCGTAAAGCTACTGTACCAGGACGATATCTGTGTGGTTTTTTTACTCCACCAGTTGCTGGTGCACTTTTACGTGCAGCTTTCGTTGCTAATTGTTTTCTTGGTGCTTTACCACCAGTTGATTTACGTGCAGTTTGCTTGGTTCTAGCCATTTTCAAATAATAATGTTTTTACAAAAAAACACACAATTTTAAAAATTATATTCGACAATTTGATACTACAAAGTCAAATGTTTAAATGCGAAATAAATGTGTTGTATTTATATTTATATGAAATTTCAAAATTTTTGTTGTCATATCCTATTGGATAGCTATCAGAGTATGGACTAATCAAATTGTATAGGCGTGGCTTAAAAAATCTTTAATGCTTTATATAAAAAGGCACAATTGTACCGGCGCTCACATACATTACAATACTTGTGAGGTTAACACACGTGTTATCCGTTCGTTAAAATATTGTAAATAATTTTTTATTAAAATGACTGGCAGAGGAAAAGGTGGAAAGGGTCTTGGAAAAGGGGGTGCAAAACGTCATAGAAAAGTTTTGCGTGATAATATCCAAGGTATTACAAAACCTGCAATTCGTCGTTTAGCACGACGAGGTGGAGTAAAACGTATCTCTGGTTTAATTTATGAAGAAACACGTGGTGTACTTAAAGTATTCCTTGAAAATGTTATTCGGGATGCTGTTACATATACTGAACACGCAAAACGTAAAACAGTTACAGCTATGGATGTTGTATATGCATTAAAACGACAAGGTCGTACTTTGTATGGTTTTGGAGGTTAAGAAAATATAATAATTTACTTAAAATATTTAGTAAATTTATTAAAGAATATTTAATACATCCGATAAATTTAAACAGGCTTTCCTTTTTGGGAAGCCACTAATTTTATTTATATAAGAGTAAATAAATTTGTTAATAAATATAACATATTATATAATTTGTTTACAACAAATTATTTTGTTTATAACATACATTACCAAATATTTTTATTTTTTTTTTTTATTGTAATATATCTGCAATAATAAATTATAATTTGTATATTATCTATTTTATTTTACAATAACTTATTGAATTTTTGAAAAAATTTTATTATAAATTAATATACTATTATATTTTTTATATATACAAGTTAAGAGTAACAAGTATCGATAGGAGATTATCGAATTTATAACTAATAAAACATTTCGCCTTAATCAAAGAAAATAAAGATTTTGCTATACCATTTTTTATACTTTCAATAAATAATTTATTATTAAATTTTTATTATTTCATTTATTTTTTAAAATTATTAAAAATATTTTTCTAATAATTATAAGCGTACATAAACAAGTAGTAAATGTAAAATGAAAATAATAAAGGTAATGTAATGCAAATGCATTACACTGATTTACGATATATATTCCGCGATATCCTTTATTATATTTAAAATTAATAATATTGATATACTAATAATAGATATATTCAAGCTATTAATATATAAAATTTTATATTAAATATGATATTAATAATTGTTTATTTAATTTTTTTGTATATATAAAAATAATTTACTCTTATTTAAAAAATTTGATGGCTCTCTTAAAAAGAGAGCCATTTTTATATGTTGATGTATTTTTATGTTATCAATTAAATAATATTTTCGATTTATTTATTTTGAACTTGTATATTTTGTAACAGCTTTAGTACCTTCACTAACAGCGTGCTTTGCCAATTCACCAGGTAATAATAATCGAACTGCGGTTTGAATTTCCCGACTTGTGATTGTTGAACGTTTATTATAATGTGCTAAACGTGATGCTTCAGCAGCAATACGTTCAAAAATATCATTAACAAAACTGTTCATGATACTCATAGCTTTACTAGAGATACCAGTATCAGGATGCACTTGTTTTAATACTTTGTAAATGTAAATTGCATATGATTCCTTGCGCTTCCTCTTCTTTTTCTTATCACTCTTTGATATATTTTTTTGAGCTTTGCCAGCTTTTTTTGCTGCTTTTCCACTTGTTTTTGGTGGCATTGTTACAAACAATTAATATACACAGATAGTTACAGAACACCAGTCAGTATATGTATGAGCGTGTCGTGTATACAACTAGCGTATTATATACGCGAAGATGGATATAACAATAAAAATGAATACTACTCTCTGATTGGCTGAAAATAATACTATAAGGTGATTGGTTTATTTTTAAAGTTTTATATTTTATAAATATTATAAATTAAAATACCCAAATAACATTTTAAACATTTATGTTACAATCCCCGTAACGTACACATCTGTGTGATTATATTTACAAAAAAAAATATTAATTAAATAAATTTATTCGCTATGTCTGGACGAGGTAAAGGTGGTAAAGTAAAGGGAAAGGCAAAGTCAAGATCAAGCCGAGCAGGATTACAATTTCCTGTTGGAAGAATTCACAGATTATTACGAAAAGGAAATTATGCTGAACGAGTAGGTGCTGGTGCCCCAGTATATTTGGCTGCTGTTATGGAATATTTGGCTGCAGAAGTTCTCGAGTTAGCTGGTAATGCTGCCCGTGATAACAAAAAAACACGTATCATTCCACGTCATTTACAATTGGCAATTCGTAATGATGAAGAATTAAATAAATTATTATCTGGTGTAACAATTGCTCAAGGTGGTGTATTACCAAACATTCAAGCAGTGTTATTACCAAAGAAAACTGAAAAGAAAGCATAAATTAAAAACATTGCATTAATTTTTATAATAATAATACATCGATCATAGGCCTTTTAATAAAAGGCCACAAATTTATTTAAAATAAGAGTAAAAATTATTTTTATAAATAATATATTATAATATTTTTTTAAAGAATCAATTTAAATAATTATAAATTAATGATTCTTTTTTTTTTTTTTCTTTTTTATATGTTATTATGGAAATAATTCATCATATTATGATGACATTTAGGTAACATATTATAAGAATATTCATAAAATATTATCAAAATAATATTGTATTATGATGATATTTAGACAAAATATTATAAGAATATACACAAAATATTATCAAAATAATATCATTAGATAACAAAACTGTTCATGATACTCATACCTTTACTAGAGATAAAAGTATCAGGATGCACTTGTATTAATACATATTATCACAACATCACAAAATATTTTTTAAAAGGAAAAATTTTTTAAAAATTATTATAAAATTTGATTGAATTAAATTTCAATTTATTTTTTTAATAATTAAAGAAAAAAAAAAGCATATAAACTTTCTATTGAAAATGTTATTTTCAACTAGATGGCCAAGTGAACTTTGTTACACAAACAATATATGACGTATTCGTTATTTAAATAATCAGTATCCTTTGATATTATATCAATACGTTACTCTCTTCTTTTGATACATATTAATAAAATTTCAATTTATAAGATTTTATGTCAATTATATAAATAATATTATAAATTTTCTAAATACATAAGTTAAGTAACAAAAAATTTGAATAACAAGATAAATTTATATATTATGTTTTAATACTCGATACTATAATATATCGCATCCGTTACCAATTATTCGGTATCCTTTGATTTATACACAGAATGAACCAAAAATATGTATCAAATTTATTTTATTTATTTATATATTTAATATTATTATTATTATTTTATATTACAAAGTTTCTTAACGAAGCTTACAATGATTTCTCATATCGTACTTAACAAAATTATTTAGATCATATAAAATTTAAATTGTTAAAAAATTTTTATATTTATTATTATTATTTATTTTTATTAAAATTACATAACATAAAATTAATAATATTTTAATAATTATATAAATTAATTCTTATTTAAAATAATCTTATATTAATCTCAACAAATACTCTAATAATATATTTTGTCATAAATTTTTTTATATTTAAAATAAATATTATAATATATAAATACTTATATCAGTATAAAATTTCTTTATATAATTATGAAAAAATTAATTTAATAGTTAATTATTGATATTAATGCATAAATAAAAGTATTTTCTAATGAAATATATTTTGTCAATGTTCGATTAACACATTTCATAATAATACGTTTTCATTATTGACAAAAAAAGTTTTTCTAAAAATGAAATCTTATACTATAATATATATATTTATATATTAAATTTTTTAATTATTTATATACTAATAATTTATAATAAATCGATATTAAATAAAAAATAAAAATATATACTTTTTAAGTTTACCTTAAAAATATTATTGTTTTGTATGATTGAAATAATTAATATTAAACTATGTTTATTAATAATTGTTAATAAAAAAATTAAATATATTTTAATTTATAAAATAAATATTATTATTAAATTTATAATTTATTATTTTATATATTATAGAAATTGAAAAAATAAATCATGTTTACTACGACAGTAAATTAGAAATACTATTTAATTTTTATGTGTTTTCTACATGGTACTTTGACTTACATAGGGACTTATATTATTGTGAATAATGATATAATTGAAAACCTTTATTTTTTATTTGATAGAATTATTATATTTTATCATTTAAATATTTATAATAAATACATTATTTTTATAAAGTAAAAAATATGGCCGAAGAAAATTCTACAGCTGTTGCAGCAACTGCGGTTACTGCTGCTTCTACAACACCAACAAAAAAAGCAACAGCTTCTGGTGCTAAACGTACAAAACAACATTCAAAACCAACACATCCACGTACATCAGAAATGGTTGTTAACGCAATTAAAAATTTAAAAGAACGTGGTGGTTCATCATTACAAGCAATTAAAAAATATTTAGCTGCAAATTATAAAGTGGATTCTGATAAAATTTCACCATTTATTAAAAAATATTTAAAAGCTGCTGTAACTGAGGGAGCCTTGGTACAAACTAAAGGTAAAGGTGCATCTGGTTCATTCAAATTGGCTGCTTCCGCTTCATCTAATTCTTCAGCTAAATCAAAAGTATCCAAAAAAGAAAGTGGAGCAAAAGGTTCAGCAAAGAGTGCTAAAAGTAAACGGGCACCAAAAGAAAAGAAAGCCACAACTACATCATTGGCAGCCAAAAAGCCTAAAGCAAAAAAAGCGACTCCATCATCATCAACTGCTGCTAAAAAAGTTACTGCAAAATCATCAGCGGCATCAAAAAAAGCACCAGTTAAAGCAAAACCAGCAAAAAGTACAAAATCCGCTGCCAAAAGTAGCCCTGCTCGTAAACCGAAAGCACCAAAAGCTAAGAAAGCTTCTGTTGCCAAATCATCTCCTACAAAAATTAAAAAAGCAGCACCAAAAAAGAAATGATCTGTTACTTTAATAATATATTGAAATATTTCATTATTTTTGCTAAAAAATGAAAATAACATAGGCCTTAATACAGGCCACAAATTAATATTTGATAAGAGTAAATTATTTTTTGTATAAATATTTTATAAAATAATAGTTTAGAAACATTTGCCACAGTCAGTACCACGGATGGGTGGCCACTTGAGAATACTGTGTGCGGTTGCATTTTTATTTAAAATATATGGTATAATAAATAAGTATATATTTAAATTGATTACTTCATTGAAAATTTTAATAATATACTTTAATATTAATGATATTTATGAAAAATATATATTTGTAAAAATTTTCATTTATTACTGGCAACAGCCATACCACGTTGAAAACACCGGTTCTCGTCCATTATCTGTACAGCGTTCATACCGTACAGTACAGTGAATTGTTGAAGCGAATTGTTGTATAATTGCATTCAAGGCGAAAACAATTTCATACACACACCTACAGAACAAGTTAAATCAAATATAAAAAAGTATAAAAACAAACTATAAAATAAGTGACGGGCGTAGCCAAACAAAAAAAAGGGGGCGACCTAGTCGCTCCCCTGCTATCACTAAAATTTTAAAAGTGCAACCCGATGACGTCGGAATACAACAAAGCACCGAAGAAGAAGCCAACAAAATAGAAAAAATAGTTAGTGAAAATAGCGAGAACACAAGTGCAGTGCCTCCAAGAATGGAAAACCAAAACAAAAACAATATACAAAACATTTTCAAAAAACAAACAGAAGTGCAAGTGCAAGTGCCCACAAAAAACAGATTTAATCCCCTAACCACTGAAGAAGGTCAAACAGAGGAAGATGTGGAACAAGAAGGCACAGACCCAAAAGAAATTAATGAAAATGACAAAAACACAGAAAGGACACAAGGAGGTAAGAATAAACCACCTCCAATTGTTATACACAGCACTCCAAATAACCATAAGGAGTTCATGGAGCAAATAAAGGAACATGTGAAAAAGGGATTCCATGTGAAATACACGTTCAAAAAAACGAATCTATTCATCCATGACTCAAATGAATATAAAAACTACGTCAAAATTCTAGACAACGAAAACATGGAGTTCCATACATACACGGAAAGGACAGAAAAACACCACGCCTTCGTATTGGTCGGGCTACCAAGAGGAATCGACGAAGAGGAAATTAAGCAAGACATAGAGAAATGCCTCAAAACAAACATTATTAAAGTATATCCAATGAGATCCTCCTACAGATCTCTATATCTTGTGATCACCGGACAAAGCACGTCCCTAAAACAACTAACCCAAGAAGTTAAATATGTGTACAACGTAAAAATTACCTGGGAAAGGCACAGGAACGCCAAACTAATTATCCAGTGTCACAGATGTCAGGCCTGGTCACATGCCACTACGAACTGTAGAATGAACCCAAAGTGCCTAAAATGCGCAGGACCTCACTGGAGCCGTGACTGTACAATAAAAGAAAACACGGAAGAAAATAAAAAACTTTTAAAATGTGCTAACTGTGAAAATAACCACCCGGCAAACTCTACAGAATGCCGAATTTATATCAACAAAATCGAGCAGATAGAAAGGAGAAGAAAAACAAACACGGTCCCTGTAAGAAATCAACAAAAATTCGTGCCAGCACCACTACCTCCAACAAATCCCTGGGCAATGGGATACACATTCACTCAAAATGATAGACCCACCCAAGTGTACGCTCATGTACACAGCCAAGCACCAACACAAACAACATCCATATCTACTACTACTAACATAAACAATTTGGTAAGTGAGTTTGACACATTAAACAAATTAATAGATGTAGAAAGAATGCTAAAATATGTAAAAGACCTAAACCATGACCTTATGAAATGCAAAAACGAATTAGAGAAATTCATGGTTTTCAACAACTTTTGCACAAAAAATTTTAGCCAATGTCCGCCGTAAAATGTGCGACATGGAATGCTAATGGGCTACGCCAAAACCTTGGTGAACTTAGATCGTTCATCAGAGAACAAAAGGTGGACATTATGATGATAAATGAAACCAAATTATCAGGAGAACATAAAATAAAAATTAGAAATTTTAATATAATTAGGAAAGATAGAACAACACAAGGCGGAGGTGTAGCAATAATAATAAAAAATAGCATTCCGTTTCGCACATTTGAAATCAATGGTTCCGTATCCATAGAATGCGTCGGAATCGAACTATTAAATAATATAAAAATTATTGCAGTGTATAACACTCCCGCTAACAAGTTCCCCATGGAGGATCTAGCAAAATTGTTCAGGATGGGTAACAAAATATTAGTAATAGGTGATCTTAATGCTCGCCATACGGCATGGAAGAATCATGTATCAAACACAAACGGACGAACATTACATAAATTCACTAACGACAACAACATCGTCATCCAACACACAGACAACCCCACACATTTTCCAACTAACGGAATGACACCCACCTTCATTGATCTTGTGATTAATAAAAATGTTAACAACATCACGCACCCAACCTCAATACCAGAGTTATCATCAGACCACAACCCGGTAATATTTAATATTACAAACTTAAATAAAGACAACACCAAACACATTGTCACTTCCTATAAATCAACCGATTGGGCAGAGTTTAGAAAAAAATTAAATTCAACAATAAAAATCAATAATAAAATAAACAATGCCCAAGAAGTTGATCAGGAAATAGATAACTTCACAAAAGGGGTGCAACAAGTCCAAAAAGCTCACAGCCGACGGGTCGTGATAGTTGATAACAGGTATCTCCCTGATGACAACACAAAAAACTTAATCAAATATAAAAATGCGATGAGGAAACTGTACCAAAAAAGATTTATACCAGGCCTCAAAGCAGATATAAACAAAATCACGAAAATGATCAGGAGGAACATTAAAAACAAGATCAATGAACAGTGGGAAAAAACACTAACGGACTTACGACCCGGTGACAGAACAATGTGGCGAATAACGAAGACGTTTAAAAAACCGAGACAACAAATCCCCACAATCACCACGAACGATAATAATTACATGACGGACAAAGACAAAGCTGACATAATAAGTGAAACTTTAGAGGAGATCCAGACTAACGAACAGACTACTCCACTAGAAGAGGACATAAAACGAAGAATACATGAATTCTTTCATACCACACAAACACCACAAAACAACACCAAAATAAAGCTCACAACCCCCCAAGAAATTAAAAACATAATTAAAACCCTCCCAAATAACAAAGCCCCAGGACAAGACGGGATAGACACCAAAATAATCAAAAACTTTACCACCAAAGCTATAGTACAACTTCAGTACATAATAAATGCAATCCTGAGGATAGGATACTTCCCTGAGTCCTGGAGAACGGCAATAGTGATCCCAGTACCGAAACCTAACAAGGATCATAGTAATCCCAAAAATTACAGACCAATAAGCCTCCTGAGCACGCTGTCCAAGATAGCGGAAAAAGTCATTTTGGAAAGAATAAACAAGATAAGTCAGTCCAAAAATATAATAATACACGAACAATTCGGATTCAGAAGAGGTCATGGCACTTGCATGCAAGTTGCCAGAATAGCAAGTGACATAATACAAAATTTTAACAAAAGTAACGTCACGGCCATGGCCCTTCTGGATATTGAGAAAGCCTTTGACACGGTATATATTGATGGACTGATTTACAAACTAATAAATTATGACTTCCCAAGATGGCTAATAGCACTACTGGACAGTTACCTCAGAGGAAGGGGATTCTATGTAAAAATAAACAACAGCACATCGGAACTCCGACACCCAAAAGCAGGTGTGCCACAAGGATCGGTACTTGGGCCCATATTGTTCACCTACTTTATTAATGATATCCCAAAATTTGCCAAAACAAAAACTGCGATATACGCGGATGACACTGCCGTGTACGCCCACTCCTTTAATGCTCAGGTGGCAACAAAACAACTACAAATACACCTGGATATGATACTGAAGTTTGCCAGGGACTGGAAAATCAAAATAAATAACAACAAAACTGAACATATAATTTTTAGCAAAAAATTTACAAATATCAAAATCTACGATCCACTTAAGGTAGACGGCGTAGCCATAGTCCCTGCCAAGCACAAAGTAAAGTACCTAGGTGTGTACCTCGACAAAACATTATCGTTTGTCCCACATATCAACCACCTGATCAGTAAAGGAAATGGGTGTATACGACAACTTTACCCACTCCTGAACAAATACAGCAAACTCAGCACCAAAAATAAAAAAATGTTATACACTGCAATAATAAGACCAACTATAACCTACGGAGCCCCTGTGTGGAACAGCGTTTCAGACACGACATATCTAAGACTGCAACGTATACAGAACAAATGCCTCCGACTTACACTAAACAAAGATAGATACGCTAGAATACAAGACATACATAGAGAGACAGACATACCGACAATCAAAGACTATACCAAACATGTAACGCATTCTTTCTACACTAAGTTGATTAAAAACAGCTACTTAACCAAAAATATGGTGAAGTCAAACTCACTAACCAAAAAACACAAACAAATATATACAAAATATTTAAATAATGTATAACAAAATATTTTACAGTAAATAATAAAGATAAAATACCCATTCCTTACAAGAGCCTGTGGCGTCGTGCCAGCGTTCCCGACTGGCACTCCGAAAGCAGGCGTTCAAGTCCCACGCAAGGCATTAAATTTTTTCTTTTTTTCTTTTCTTTTTAAATCTAATTTTACATGCAAAAACACATAGGCAATGGGCAATATAAGTTTGCCACAGCTATTGCCTAAAACATAAAACAGGTTTTTAAAAATTTTCCTGTAAAGAGCATATCAACAAAAATTAACTTAACATATACCTGCTCAAACAAATAAATTAAATATCATAAGCATAATTGCGACACAGCAATCTGCATGAAAGAAAAATAAGTTAGGATGAAAGCCTTTTAAGGCTAATAACCTATAATAGTAAATAAAAGTTTTGTAATATATGTTATGTATGTAATGTATTGTATTTTTAAATGTTGATTAATAAACTGTTTTTGAATTTGAATTTGGTTCTCGTCCGATCACCGAAGTTAAGCAACATTGGGCACAGTCAGTACTTGGATGGGTGACCGCTTGGGAACACTGTGTGCGGTTGCCTTTTTATATTAAAAATATAAATTATTTTTCTTCTTTTCTTTTTTTTTACACACCATATATAAATATATGTTATTTAGAAATGTAAACCTTTTATATTATTCATCAACAAATAAATATTATTTTTTGTATAAAATTTTATTGCATTTATAACTCATATCATGGTTACTTTAAAGCGAGAAGTTTTTTTAATATTTCAAATGAATATAAAATAATATAAATTTTATGAAATTTATTTATTTTTAGAAATAGCAATCGCTTATAATTATAACAAAATTTTAATAATGTTTAATTTTATTTCAATAATTTATATTTATATATATATATATATATATATATATATATATATATATATATTTTTTATAAAAATAATATACTCTTATTTAATAATATATGTTGGTCCTATATATAGGACCGAAAATATTTCTTATTTGTTTTTTTTTTTTTAAATTGTCATTTAAAACGCTTATGCACGTTCTCCACGAATACGTCTTGCCAATTGTATATCCTTAGGCATAATTGTAACACGCTTTGCATGAATTGCGCATAAATTGGTATCTTCAAATAAACCTACTAAATAGGCTTCACTAGCTTCTTGTAATGCCATAACAGCTGAACTTTGAAAACGTAAATCGGTTTTAAAATCTTGTGCAATTTCACGTACTAAACGTTGGAATGGTAATTTACGAATTAACAATTCAGTACTTTTTTGATAACGACGAATTTCTCGTAAAGCTACTGTACCAGGACGATATCTGTGTGGTTTTTTTACTCCACCAGTTGCTGGTGCACTTTTACGTGCAGCTTTCGTTGCTAATTGTTTTCTTGGTGCTTTACCACCAGTTGATTTACGTGCAGTTTGCTTGGTTCTAGCCATTTTCAAATAATAATGTTTTTACAAAAAAACACACAATTTTAAAAATTATATTCGACAATTTGATACTACAAAGTCAAATGTTTAAATGCGAAATAAATGTGTTGTATTTATATTTATATGAAATTTCAAAATTTTTGTTGTCATATCCTATTGGATAGCTATCAGAGTATGGACTAATCAAATTGTATAGGCGTGGCTTAAAAAATCTTTAATGCTTTATATAAAAAGGCACAATTGTACCGGCGCTCACATACATTACAATACTTGTGAGGTTAACACACGTGTTATCCGTTCGTTAAAATATTGTAAATAATTTTTTATTAAAATGACTGGCAGAGGAAAAGGTGGAAAGGGTCTTGGAAAAGGGGGTGCAAAACGTCATAGAAAAGTTTTGCGTGATAATATCCAAGGTATTACAAAACCTGCAATTCGTCGTTTAGCACGACGAGGTGGAGTAAAACGTATCTCTGGTTTAATTTATGAAGAAACACGTGGTGTACTTAAAGTATTCCTTGAAAATGTTATTCGGGATGCTGTTACATATACTGAACACGCAAAACGTAAAACAGTTACAGCTATGGATGTTGTATATGCATTAAAACGACAAGGTCGTACTTTGTATGGTTTTGGAGGTTAAGAAAATATAATAATTTACTTAAAATATTTAGTAAATTTATTAAAGAATATTTAATACATCCGATAAATTTAAACAGGCTTTCCTTTTTGGGAAGCCACTAATTTTATTTATATAAGAGTAAATAAATTTGTTAATAAATATAACATATTATATAATTTGTTTACAACAAATTATTTTGTTTATAACATACATTACCAAATATTTTTATTTTTTTTTTTTATTGTAATATATCTGCAATAATAAATTATAATTTGTATATTATCTATTTTATTTTACAATAACTTATTGAATTTTTGAAAAAATTTTATTATAAATTAATATACTATTATATTTTTTATATATACAAGTTAAGAGTAACAAGTATCGATAGGAGATTATCGAATTTATAACTAATAAAACATTTCGCCTTAATCAAAGAAAATAAAGATTTTGCTATACCATTTTTTATACTTTCAATAAATAATTTATTATTAAATTTTTATTATTTCATTTATTTTTTAAAATTATTAAAAATATTTTTCTAATAATTATAAGCGTACATAAACAAGTAGTAAATGTAAAATGAAAATAATAAAGGTAATGTAATGCAAATGCATTACATTGATTTACGATATATATTCCGCGATATCCTTTATTATATTTAAAATTAATAATATTGATATACTAATAATAGATATATTCAAGCTATTAATATATAAAATTTTATATTAAATATGATATTAATAATTGTTTATTTAATTTTTTTGTATATATAAAAATAATTTACTCTTATTTAAAAAATTTGATGGCTCTCTTAAAAAGAGAGCCGTTTTTATATGTTGATGTATTTTTATGTTATCAATTAAATAATATTTTCGATTTATTTATTTTGAACTTGTATATTTTGTAACAGCTTTAGTACCTTCACTAACAGCGTGCTTTGCCAATTCACCAGGTAATAATAATCGAACTGCGGTTTGAATTTCCCGACTTGTGATTGTTGAACGTTTATTATAATGTGCTAAACGTGATGCTTCAGCAGCAATACGTTCAAAAATATCATTAACAAAACTGTTCATGATACTCATAGCTTTACTAGAGATACCAGTATCAGGATGCACTTGTTTTAATACTTTGTAAATGTAAATTGCATATGATTCCTTGCGCTTCCTCTTCTTTTTCTTATCACTCTTTGATATATTTTTTTGAGCTTTGCCAGCTTTTTTTGCTGCTTTTCCACTTGTTTTTGGTGGCATTGTTACAAACAATTAATATACACAGATAGTTACAGAACACCAGTCAGTATATGTATGAGCGTGTCGTGTATACAACTAGCGTATTATATACGCGAAGATGGATATAACAATAAAAATGAATACTACTCTCTGATTGGCTGAAAATAATACTATAAGGTGATTGGTTTATTTTTAAAGTTTTATATTTTATAAATATTATAAATTAAAATACCCAAATAACATTTTAAACATTTATGTTACAATCCCCGTAACGTACACATCTGTGTGATTATATTTACAAAAAAAAATATTAATTAAATAAATTTATTCGCTATGTCTGGACGAGGTAAAGGTGGTAAAGTAAAGGGAAAGGCAAAGTCAAGATCAAGCCGAGCAGGATTACAATTTCCTGTTGGAAGAATTCACAGATTATTACGAAAAGGAAATTATGCTGAACGAGTAGGTGCTGGTGCCCCAGTATATTTGGCTGCTGTTATGGAATATTTGGCTGCAGAAGTTCTCGAGTTAGCTGGTAATGCTGCCCGTGATAACAAAAAAACACGTATCATTCCACGTCATTTACAATTGGCAATTCGTAATGATGAAGAATTAAATAAATTATTATCTGGTGTAACAATTGCTCAAGGTGGTGTATTACCAAACATTCAAGCAGTGTTATTACCAAAGAAAACTGAAAAGAAAGCATAAATTAAAAACATTGCATTAATTTTTATAATAATAATACATCGATCATAGGCCTTTTAATAAAAGGCCACAAATTTATTTAAAATAAGAGTAAAAATTATTTTTATAAATAATATATTATAATATTTTTTTAAAGAATCAATTTAAATAATTATAAATTAATGATTCTTTTTTTTTTTTTTTTTTTTTATATGTTATTATGGAAATAATTCATCATATTATGATGACATTTAGGTAACATATTATAAGAATATTCATAAAATATTATCAAAATAATATTGTATTATGATGATATTTAGACAAAATATTATAAGAATATACACAAAATATTATCAAAATAATATCATTAGATAACAAAACTGTTCATGATACTCATACCTTTACTAGAGATAAAAGTATCAGGATGCACTTGTATTAATACATATTATCACAACATCACAAAATATTTTTTAAAAGGAAAAATTTTTTAAAAATTATTATAAAATTTGATTGAATTAAATTTCAATTTATTTTTTTAATAATTAAAGAAAAAAAAAAGCATATAAACTTTCTATTGAAAATGTTATTTTCAACTAGATGGCCAAGTGAACTTTGTTACACAAACAATATATGACGTATTCGTTATTTAAATAATCAGTATCCTTTGATATTATATCAATACGTTACTCTCTTCTTTTGATACATATTAATAAAATTTCAATTTATAAGATTTTATGTCAATTATATAAATAATATTATAAATTTTCTAAATACATAAGTTAAGTAACAAAAAATTTGAATAACAAGATAAATTTATATATTATGTTTTAATACTCGATACTATAATATATCGCATCCGTTACCAATTATTCGGTATCCTTTGATTTATACACAGAATGAACCAAAAATATGTATCAAATTTATTTTATTTATTTATATATTTAATATTATTATTATTATTTTATATTACAAAGTTTCTTAACGAAGCTTACAATGATTTCTCATATCGTACTTAACAAAATTATTTAGATCATATAAAATTTAAATTGTTAAAAAATTTTTATATTTATTATTATTATTTATTTTTATTAAAATTACATAACATAAAATTAATAATATTTTAATAATTATATAAATTAATTCTTATTTAAAATAATCTTATATTAATCTCAACAAATACTCTAATAATATATTTTGTCATAAATTTTTTTATATTTAAAATAAATATTATAATATATAAATACTTATATCAGTATAAAATTTCTTTATATAATTATGAAAAAATTAATTTAATAGTTAATTATTGATATTAATGCATAAATAAAAGTATTTTCTAATGAAATATATTTTGTCAATGTTCGATTAACACATTTCATAATAATACGTTTTCATTATTGACAAAAAAAGTTTTTCTAAAAATGAAATCTTATACTATAATATATATATTTATATATTAAATTTTTTAATTATTTATATACTAATAATTTATAATAAATCGATATTAAATAAAAAATAAAAATATATACTTTTTAAGTTTACCTTAAAAATATTATTGTTTTGTATGATTGAAATAATTAATATTAAACTATGTTTATTAATAATTGTTAATAAAAAAATTAAATATATTTTAATTTATAAAATAAATATTATTATTAAATTTATAATTTATTATTTTATATATTATAGAAATTGAAAAAATAAATCATGTTTACTACGACAGTAAATTAGAAATACTATTTAATTTTTATGTGTTTTCTACATGGTACTTTGACTTACATAGGGACTTATATTATTGTGAATAATGATATAATTGAAAACCTTTATTTTTTATTTGATAGAATTATTATATTTTATCATTTAAATATTTATAATAAATACATTATTTTTATAAAGTAAAAAATATGGCCGAAGAAAATTCTACAGCTGTTGCAGCAACTGCGGTTACTGCTGCTTCTACAACACCAACAAAAAAAGCAACAGCTTCTGGTGCTAAACGTACAAAACAACATTCAAAACCAACACATCCACGTACATCAGAAATGGTTGTTAACGCAATTAAAAATTTAAAAGAACGTGGTGGTTCATCATTACAAGCAATTAAAAAATATTTAGCTGCAAATTATAAAGTGGATTCTGATAAAATTTCACCATTTATTAAAAAATATTTAAAAGCTGCTGTAACTGAGGGAGCCTTGGTACAAACTAAAGGTAAAGGTGCATCTGGTTCATTCAAATTGGCTGCTTCCGCTTCATCTAATTCTTCAGCTAAATCAAAAGTATCCAAAAAAGAAAGTGGAGCAAAAGGTTCAGCAAAGAGTGCTAAAAGTAAACGGGCACCAAAAGAAAAGAAAGCCACAACTACATCATTGGCAGCCAAAAAGCCTAAAGCAAAAAAAGCGACTCCATCATCATCAACTGCTGCTAAAAAAGTTACTGCAAAATCATCAGCGGCATCAAAAAAAGCACCAGTTAAAGCAAAACCAGCAAAAAGTACAAAATCCGCTGCCAAAAGTAGCCCTGCTCGTAAACCGAAAGCACCAAAAGCTAAGAAAGCTTCTGTTGCCAAATCATCTCCTACAAAAATTAAAAAAGCAGCACCAAAAAAGAAATGATCTGTTACTTTAATAATATATTGAAATATTTCATTATTTTTGCTAAAAAATGAAAATAACATAGGCCTTAATACAGGCCACAAATTAATATTTGATAAGAGTAAATTATTTTTTGTATAAATATTTTATAAAATAATAGTTTAGAAACATTTGCCACAGTCAGTACCACGGATGGGTGGCCACTTGAGAATACTGTGTGCGGTTGCATTTTTATTTAAAATATATGGTATAATAAATAAGTATATATTTAAATTGATTACTTCATTGAAAATTTTAATAATATACTTTAATATTAATGATATTTATGAAAAATATATATTTGTAAAAATTTTCATTTATTACTGGCAACAGCCATACCACGTTGAAAACACCGGTTCTCGTCCGATCACCGAAGTTAAGCAACATTGGGCACAGTCAGTACTTGGATGGGTGACCGCTTGGGAACACTGTGTGCGGTTGCCTTTTTATATTAAAAATATAAATTATTTTTCTTCTTTTCTTTTTTTTTACACACCATATATAAATATATGTTATTTAGAAATGTAAACCTTTTATATTATTCATCAACAAATAAATATTATTTTTTGTATAAAATTTTATTGCATTTATAACTCATATCATGGTTACTTTAAAGCGAGAAGTTTTTTTAATATTTCAAATGAATATAAAATAATATAAATTTTATGAAATTTATTTATTTTTAGAAATAGCAATCGCTTATAATTATAACAAAATTTTAATAATGTTTAATTTTATTTCAATAATTTATATTTATATATATATATATATATATATATATATATATATATATATATATTTTTTAATAAAAATAATATACTCTTATTTAATAATATATGTTGGTCCTATATATAGGACCGAAAATATTTCTTATTTGTTTTTTTTTTTTTAAATTGTCATTTAAAACGCTTATGCACGTTCTCCACGAATACGTCTTGCCAATTGTATATCCTTAGGCATAATTGTAACACGCTTTGCATGAATTGCGCATAAATTGGTATCTTCAAATAAACCTACTAAATAGGCTTCACTAGCTTCTTGTAATGCCATAACAGCTGAACTTTTAAAACGTAAATCGGTTTTAAAATCTTGTGCAATTTCACGTACTAAACGTTGGAATGGTAATTTACGAATTAACAATTCAGTACTTTTTTGATAACGACGAATTTCTCGTAAAGCTACTGTACCAGGACGATATCTGTGTGGTTTTTTTACTCCACCAGTTGCTGGTGCACTTTTACGTGCAGCTTTCGTTGCTAATTGTTTTCTTGGTGCTTTACCACCAGTTGATTTACGTGCAGTTTGCTTGGTTCTAGCCATTTTCAAATAATAATGTTTTTACAAAAAAACACACAATTTTAAAAATTATATTCGACAATTTGATACTACAAAGTCAAATGTTTAAATGCGAAATAAATGTGTTGTATTTATATTTATATGAAATTTCAAAATTTTTGTTGTCATATCCTATTGGATAGCTATCAGAGTATGGACTAATCAAATTGTATAGGCGTGGCTTAAAAAATCTTTAATGCTTTATATAAAAAGGCACAATTGTACCGGCGCTCACATACATTACAATACTTGTGAGGTTAACACACGTGTTATCCGTTCGTTAAAATATTGTAAATAATTTTTTATTAAAATGACTGGCAGAGGAAAAGGTGGAAAGGGTCTTGGAAAAGGGGGTGCAAAACGTCATAGAAAAGTTTTGCATGATAATATCCAAGGTATTACAAAACCTGCAATTCGTCGTTTAGCACGACGAGGTGGAGTAAAACGTATCTCTGGTTTAATTTATGAAGAAACACGTGGTGTACTTAAAGTATTCCTTGAAAATGTTATTCGGGATGCTGTTACATATACTGAACACGCAAAACGTAAAACAGTTACAGCTATGGATGTTGTATATGCATTAAAACGACAAGGTCGTACTTTGTATGGTTTTGGAGGTTAAGAAAATATAATAATTTACTTAAAATATTTAGTAAATTTATTAAAGAATATTTAATACATCCGATAAATTTAAACAGGCTTTCCTTTTTGGGAAGCCACTAATTTTATTTATATAAGAGTAAATAAATTTGTTAATAAATATAACATATTATATAATTTGTTTACAACAAATTATTTTGTTTATAACATACATTACCAAATATTTTTATTTTTTTTTTTTATTGTAATATATCTGCAATAATAAATTATAATTTGTATATTATCTATTTTATTTTACAATAACTTATTGAATTTTTGAAAAAATTTTATTATAAATTAATATACTATTATATTTTTTATATATACAAGTTAAGAGTAACAAGTATCGATAGGAGATTATCGAATTTATAACTAATAAAACATTTCGCCTTAATCAAAGAAAATAAAGATTTTGCTATACCATTTTTTATACTTTCAATAAATAATTTATTATTAAATTTTTATTATTTCATTTATTTTTTAAAATTATTAAAAATATTTTTCTAATAATTATAAGCGTACATAAACAAGTAGTAAATGTAAAATGAAAATAATAAAGGTAATGTAATGCATTTGCATTACACTGATTTACGATATATATTCCGCGATATCCTTTATTATATTTAAAATTAATAATATTGATATACTAATAATAGATATATTCAAGCTATTAATATATAAAATTTTATATTAAATATGATATTAATAATTGTTTATTTAATTTTTTTGTATATATAAAAATAATTTACTCTTATTTAAAAAATTTGATGGCTCTCTTAAAAAGAGAGCCGTTTTTATATGTTGATGTATTTTTATGTTATCAATTAAATAATATTTTCGATTTATTTATTTTGAACTTGTATATTTTGTAACAGCTTTAGTACCTTCACTAACAGCGTGCTTTGCCAATTCACCAGGTAATAATAATCGAACTGCGGTTTGAATTTCCCGACTTGTGATTGTTGAACGTTTATTATAATGTGCTAAACGTGATGCTTCAGCAGCAATACGTTCAAAAATATCATTAACAAAACTGTTCATGATACTCATAGCTTTACTAGAGATACCAGTATCAGGATGCACTTGTTTTAATACTTTGTAAATGTAAATTGCATATGATTCCTTGCGCTTCCTCTTCTTTTTCTTATCACTCTTTGATATATTTTTTTGAGCTTTGCCAGCTTTTTTTGCTGCTTTTCCACTTGTTTTTGGTGGCATTGTTACAAACAATTAATATACACAGATAGTTACAGAACACCAGTCAGTATATGTATGAGCGTGTCGTGTATACAACTAGCGTATTATATACGCGAAGATGGATATAACAATAAAAATGAATACTACTCTCTGATTGGCTGAAAATAATACTATAAGGTGATTGGTTTATTTTTAAAGTTTTATATTTTATAAATATTATAAATTAAAATACCCAAATAACATTTTAAACATTTATGTTACAATCCCCGTAACGTACACATCTGTGTGATTATATTTACAAAAAAAAATATTAATTAAATAAATTTATTCGCTATGTCTGGACGAGGTAAAGGTGGTAAAGTAAAGGGAAAGGCAAAGTCAAGATCAAGCCGAGCAGGATTACAATTTCCTGTTGGAAGAATTCACAGATTATTACGAAAAGGAAATTATGCTGAACGAGTAGGTGCTGGTGCCCCAGTATATTTGGCTGCTGTTATGGAATATTTGGCTGCAGAAGTTCTCGAGTTAGCTGGTAATGCTGCCCGTGATAACAAAAAAACACGTATCATTCCACGTCATTTACAATTGGCAATTCGTAATGATGAAGAATTAAATAAATTATTATCTGGTGTAACAATTGCTCAAGGTGGTGTATTACCAAACATTCAAGCAGTGTTATTACCAAAGAAAACTGAAAAGAAAGCATAAATTAAAAACATTGCATTAATTTTTATAATAATAATACATCGATCATAGGCCTTTTAATAAAAGGCCACAAATTTATTTAAAATAAGAGTAAAAATTATTTTTATAAATAATATATTATAATATTTTTTTAAAGAATCAATTTAAATAATTATAAATTAATGATTCTTTTTTTTTTTTTTCTTTTTTATATGTTATTATGGAAATAATTCATCATATTATGATGACATTTAGGTAACATATTATAAGAATATTCATAAAATATTATCAAAATAATATTGTATTATGATGATATTTAGACAAAATATTATAAGAATATACACAAAATATTATCAAAATAATATCATTAGATAACAAAACTGTTCATGATACTCATACCTTTACTAGAGATAAAAGTATCAGGATGCACTTGTATTAATACATATTATCACAACATCACAAAATATTTTTTAAAAGGAAAAATTTTTTAAAAATTATTATAAAATTTGATTGAATTAAATTTCAATTTATTTTTTTAATAATTAAAGAAAAAAAAAAGCATATAAACTTTCTATTGAAAATGTTATTTTCAACTAGATGGCCAAGTGAACTTTGTTACACAAACAATATATGACGTATTCGTTATTTAAATAATCAGTATCCTTTGATATTATATCAATACGTTACTCTCTTCTTTTGATACATATTAATAAAATTTCAATTTATAAGATTTTATGTCAATTATATAAATAATATTATAAATTTTCTAAATACATAAGTTAAGTAACAAAAAATTTGAATAACAAGATAAATTTATATATTATGTTTTAATACTCGATACTATAATATATCGCATCCGTTACCAATTATTCGGTATCCTTTGATTTATACACAGAATGAACCAAAAATATGTATCAAATTTATTTTATTTATTTATATATTTAATATTATTATTATTATTTTATATTACAAAGTTTCTTAACGAAGCTTACAATGATTTCTCATATCGTACTTAACAAAATTATTTAGATCATATAAAATTTAAATTGTTAAAAAATTTTTATATTTATTATTATTATTTATTTTTATTAAAATTACATAACATAAAATTAATAATATTTTAATAATTATATAAATTAATTCTTATTTAAAATAATCTTATATTAATCTCAACAAATACTCTAATAATATATTTTGTCATAAATTTTTTTATATTTAAAATAAATATTATAATATATAAATACTTATATCAGTATAAAATTTCTTTATATAATTATGAAAAAATTAATTTAATAGTTAATTATTGATATTAATGCATAAATAAAAGTATTTTCTAATGAAATATATTTTGTCAATGTTCGATTAACACATTTCATAATAATACGTTTTCATTATTGACAAAAAAAGTTTTTCTAAAAATGAAATCTTATACTATAATATATATATTTATATATTAAATTTTTTAATTATTTATATACTAATAATTTATAATAAATCGATATTAAATAAAAAATAAAAATATATACTTTTTAAGTTTACCTTAAAAATATTATTGTTTTGTATGATTGAAATAATTAATATTAAACTATGTTTATTAATAATTGTTAATAAAAAAATTAAATATATTTTAATTTATAAAATAAATATTATTATTAAATTTATAATTTATTATTTTATATATTATAGAAATTGAAAAAATAAATCATGTTTACTACGACAGTAAATTAGAAATACTATTTAATTTTTATGTGTTTTCTACATGGTACTTTGACTTACATAGGGACTTATATTATTGTGAATAATGATATAATTGAAAACCTTTATTTTTTATTTGATAGAATTATTATATTTTATCATTTAAATATTTATAATAAATACATTATTTTTATAAAGTAAAAAATATGGCCGAAGAAAATTCTACAGCTGTTGCAGCAACTGCGGTTACTGCTGCTTCTACAACACCAACAAAAAAAGCAACAGCTTCTGGTGCTAAACGTACAAAACAACATTCAAAACCAACACATCCACGTACATCAGAAATGGTTGTTAACGCAATTAAAAATTTAAAAGAACGTGGTGGTTCATCATTACAAGCAATTAAAAAATATTTAGCTGCAAATTATAAAGTGGATTCTGATAAAATTTCACCATTTATTAAAAAATATTTAAAAGCTGCTGTAACTGAGGGAGCTTGGTACAAACTAAAGGTAAAGGTGCATCTGGTTCATTCAAATTGGCTGCTTCCGCTTCATCTAATTCTTCAGCTAAATCAAAAGTATCCAAAAAAGAAAGTGGAGCAAAAGGTTCAGCAAAGAGTGCTAAAAGTAAACGGGCACCAAAAGAAAAGAAAGCCACAACTACATCATTGGCAGCCAAAAAGCCTAAAGCAAAAAAAGCGACTCCATCATCATCAACTGCTGCTAAAAAAGTTACTGCAAAATCATCAGCGGCATCAAAAAAAGCACCAGTTAAAGCAAAACCAGCAAAAAGTACAAAATCCGCTGCCAAAAGTAGCCCTGCTCGTAAACCGAAAGCACCAAAAGCTAAGAAAGCTTCTGTTGCCAAATCATCTCCTACAAAAATTAAAAAAGCAGCACCAAAAAAGAAATGATCTGTTACTTTAATAATATATTGAAATATTTCATTATTTTTGCTAAAAAATGAAAATAACATAGGCCTTAATACAGGCCACAAATTAATATTTGATAAGAGTAAATTATTTTTTGTATAAATATTTTATAAAATAATAGTTTAGAAACATTTGCCACAGTCAGTACCACGGATGGGTGGCCACTTGAGAATACTGTGTGCGGTTGCATTTTTATTTAAAATATATGGTATAATAAATAAGTATATATTTAAATTGATTACTTCATTGAAAATTTTAATAATATACTTTAATATTAATGATATTTATGAAAAATATATATTTGTAAAAATTTTCATTTATTACTGGCAACAGCCATACCACGTTGAAAACACCGGTTCTCGTCCGCGCAAGCTAATAACCTAGAAAACAAAATAAAATATTTAAAATGTACATTATATATAATTTTGCATTGTATATTAATTGTATAACGTTTGTTAATTTTGTGACAATAAAGATTTATTTTAAAGTTAAAGGTTCTCGTCCGATCACCGAAGTTAAGCAACATTGGGCACAGTCAGTACTTGGATGGGTGACCGCTTGGGAACACTGTGTGCGGTTGCCTTTTTATATTAAAAATATAAATTATTTTTCTTCTTTTCTTTTTTTTTACACACCATATATAAATATATGTTATTTAGAAATGTAAACCTTTTATATTATTCATCAACAAATAAATATTATTTTTTGTATAAAATTTTATTGCATTTATAACTCATATCATGGTTACTTTAAAGCGAGAAGTTTTTTTAATATTTCAAATGAATATAAAATAATATAAATTTTATGAAATTTATTTATTTTTAGAAATAGCAATCGCTTATAATTATAACAAAATTTTAATAATGTTTAATTTTATTTCAATAATTTATATTTATATATATATATATATATATATATATATATATATATATATATATATATATATATATATATATATTTTTTAATAAAAATAATATACTCTTATTTAATAATATATGTTGGTCCTATATATAGGACCGAAAATATTTCTTATTTGTTTTTTTTTTTTTAAATTGTCATTTAAAACGCTTATGCACGTTCTCCACGAATACGTCTTGCCAATTGTATATCCTTAGGCATAATTGTAACACGCTTTGCATGAATTGCGCATAAATTGGTATCTTCAAATAAACCTACTAAATAGGCTTCACTAGCTTCTTGTAATGCCATAACAGCTGAACTTTGAAAACGTAAATCGGTTTTAAAATCTTGTGCAATTTCACGTACTAAACGTTGGAATGGTAATTTACGAATTAACAATTCAGTACTTTTTTGATAACGACGAATTTCTCGTAAAGCTACTGTACCAGGACGATATCTGTGTGGTTTTTTTACTCCACCAGTTGCTGGTGCACTTTTACGTGCAGCTTTCGTTGCTAATTGTTTTCTTGGTGCTTTACCACCAGTTGATTTACGTGCAGTTTGCTTGGTTCTAGCCATTTTCAAATAATAATGTTTTTACAAAAAAACACACAATTTTAAAAATTATATTCGACAATTTGATACTACAAAGTCAAATGTTTAAATGCGAAATAAATGTGTTGTATTTATATTTATATGAAATTTCAAAATTTTTGTTGTCATATCCTATTGGATAGCTATCAGAGTATGGACTAATCAAATTGTATAGGCGTGGCTTAAAAAATCTTTAATGCTTTATATAAAAAGGCACAATTGTACCGGCGCTCACATACATTACAATACTTGTGAGGTTAACACACGTGTTATCCGTTCGTTAAAATATTGTAAATAATTTTTTATTAAAATGACTGGCAGAGGAAAAGGTGGAAAGGGTCTTGGAAAAGGGGGTGCAAAACGTCATAGAAAAGTTTTGCGTGATAATATCCAAGGTATTACAAAACCTGCAATTCGTCGTTTAGCACGACGAGGTGGAGTAAAACGTATCTCTGGTTTAATTTATGAAGAAACACGTGGTGTACTTAAAGTATTCCTTGAAAATGTTATTCGGGATGCTGTTACATATACTGAACACGCAAAACGTAAAACAGTTACAGCTATGGATGTTGTATATGCATTAAAACGACAAGGTCGTACTTTGTATGGTTTTGGAGGTTAAGAAAATATAATAATTTACTTAAAATATTTAGTAAATTTATTAAAGAATATTTAATACATCCGATAAATTTAAACAGGCTTTCCTTTTTGGGAAGCCACTAATTTTATTTATATAAGAGTAAATAAATTTGTTAATAAATATAACATATTATATAATTTGTTTACAACAAATTATTTTGTTTATAACATACATTACCAAATATTTTTATTTTTTTTTTTTATTGTAATATATCTGCAATAATAAATTATAATTTGTATATTATCTATTTTATTTTACAATAACTTATTGAATTTTTGAAAAAATTTTATTATAAATTAATATACTATTATATTTTTTATATATACAAGTTAAGAGTAACAAGTATCGATAGGAGATTATCGAATTTATAACTAATAAAACATTTCGCCTTAATCAAAGAAAATAAAGATTTTGCTATACCATTTTTTATACTTTCAATAAATAATTTATTATTAAATTTTTATTATTTCATTTATTTTTTAAAATTATTAAAAATATTTTTCTAATAATTATAAGCGTACATAAACAAGTAGTAAATGTAAAATGAAAATAATAAAGGTAATGTAATGCATTTGCATTACACTGATTTACGATATATATTCCGCGATATCCTTTATTATATTTAAAATTAATAATATTGATATACTAATAATAGATATATTCAAGCTATTAATATATAAAATTTTATATTAAATATGATATTAATAATTGTTTATTTAATTTTTTTGTATATATAAAAATAATTTACTCTTATTTAAAAAATTTGATGGCTCTCTTAAAAAGAGAGCCGTTTTTATATGTTGATGTATTTTTATGTTATCAATTAAATAATATTTTCGATTTATTTATTTTGAACTTGTATATTTTGTAACAGCTTTAGTACCTTCACTAACAGCGTGCTTTGCCAATTCACCAGGTAATAATAATCGAACTGCGGTTTGAATTTCCCGACTTGTGATTGTTGAACGTTTATTATAATGTGCTAAACGTGATGCTTCAGCAGCAATACGTTCAAAAATATCATTAACAAAACTGTTCATGATACTCATAGCTTTACTAGAGATACCAGTATCAGGATGCACTTGTTTTAATACTTTGTAAATGTAAATTGCATATGATTCCTTGCGCTTCCTCTTCTTTTTCTTATCACTCTTTGATATATTTTTTTGAGCTTTGCCAGCTTTTTTTGCTGCTTTTCCACTTGTTTTTGGTGGCATTGTTACAAACAATTAATATACACAGATAGTTACAGAACACCAGTCAGTATATGTATGAGCGTGTCGTGTATACAACTAGCGTATTATATACGCGAAGATGGATATAACAATAAAAATGAATACTACTCTCTGATTGGCTGAAAATAATACTATAAGGTGATTGGTTTATTTTTAAAGTTTTATATTTTATAAATATTATAAATTAAAATACCCAAATAACATTTTAAACATTTATGTTACAATCCCCGTAACGTACACATCTGTGTGATTATATTTACAAAAAAAAATATTAATTAAATAAATTTATTCGCTATGTCTGGACGAGGTAAAGGTGGTAAAGTAAAGGGAAAGGCAAAGTCAAGATCAAGCCGAGCAGGATTACAATTTCCTGTTGGAAGAATTCACAGATTATTACGAAAAGGAAATTATGCTGAACGAGTAGGTGCTGGTGCCCCAGTATATTTGGCTGCTGTTATGGAATATTTGGCTGCAGAAGTTCTCGAGTTAGCTGGTAATGCTGCCCGTGATAACAAAAAAACACGTATCATTCCACGTCATTTACAATTGGCAATTCGTAATGATGAAGAATTAAATAAATTATTATCTGGTGTAACAATTGCTCAAGGTGGTGTATTACCAAACATTCAAGCAGTGTTATTACCAAAGAAAACTGAAAAGAAAGCATAAATTAAAAACATTGCATTAATTTTTATAATAATAATACATCGATCATAGGCCTTTTAATAAAAGGCCACAAATTTATTTAAAATAAGAGTAAAAATTATTTTTATAAATAATATATTATAATATTTTTTTAAAGAATCAATTTAAATAATTATAAATTAATGATTCTTTTTTTTTTTTTTCTTTTTTATATGTTATTATGGAAATAATTCATCATATTATGATGACATTTAGGTAACATATTATAAGAATATTCATAAAATATTATCAAAATAATATTGTATTATGATGATATTTAGACAAAATATTATAAGAATATACACAAAATATTATCAAAATAATATCATTAGATAACAAAACTGTTCATGATACTCATACCTTTACTAGAGATAAAAGTATCAGGATGCACTTGTATTAATACATATTATCACATCACAAAATATTTTTTAAAAGGAAAAATTTTTTAAAAATTATTATAAAATTTGATTGAATTAAATTTCAATTTATTTTTTTAATAATTAAAGAAAAAAAAAAGCATATAAACTTTCTATTGAAAATGTTATTTTCAACTAGATGGCCAAGTGAACTTTGTTACACAAACAATATATGACGTATTCGTTATTTAAATAATCAGTATCCTTTGATATTATATCAATACGTTACTCTCTTCTTTTGATACATATTAATAAAATTTCAATTTATAAGATTTTATGTCAATTATATAAATAATATTATAAATTTTCTAAATACATAAGTTAAGTAACAAAAAATTTGAATAACAAGATAAATTTATATATTATGTTTTAATACTCGATACTATAATATATCGCATCCGTTACCAATTATTCGGTATCCTTTGATTTATACACAGAATGAACCAAAAATATGTATCAAATTTATTTTATTTATTTATATATTTAATATTATTATTATTATTTTATATTACAAAGTTTCTTAACGAAGCTTACAATGATTTCTCATATCGTACTTAACAAAATTATTTAGATCATATAAAATTTAAATTGTTAAAAAATTTTTATATTTATTATTATTATTTATTTTTATTAAAATTACATAACATAAAATTAATAATATTTTAATAATTATATAAATTAATTCTTATTTAAAATAATCTTATATTAATCTCAACAAATACTCTAATAATATATTTTGTCATAAATTTTTTTATATTTAAAATAAATATTATAATATATAAATACTTATATCAGTATAAAATTTCTTTATATAATTATGAAAAAATTAATTTAATAGTTAATTATTGATATTAATGCATAAATAAAAGTATTTTCTAATGAAATATATTTTGTCAATGTTCGATTAACACATTTCATAATAATACGTTTTCATTATTGACAAAAAAAGTTTTTCTAAAAATGAAATCTTATACTATAATATATATATTTATATATTAAATTTTTTAATTATTTATATACTAATAATTTATAATAAATCGATATTAAATAAAAAATAAAAATATATACTTTTTAAGTTTACCTTAAAAATATTATTGTTTTGTATGATTGAAATAATTAATATTAAACTATGTTTATTAATAATTGTTAATAAAAAAATTAAATATATTTTAATTTATAAAATAAATATTATTATTAAATTTATAATTTATTATTTTATATATTATAGAAATTGAAAAAATAAATCATGTTTACTACGACAGTAAATTAGAAATACTATTTAATTTTTATGTGTTTTCTACATGGTACTTTGACTTACATAGGGACTTATATTATTGTGAATAATGATATAATTGAAAACCTTTATTTTTTATTTGATAGAATTATTATATTTTATCATTTAAATATTTATAATAAATACATTATTTTTATAAAGTAAAAAATATGGCCGAAGAAAATTCTACAGCTGTTGCAGCAACTGCGGTTACTGCTGCTTCTACAACACCAACAAAAAAAGCAACAGCTTCTGGTGCTAAACGTACAAAACAACATTCAAAACCAACACATCCACGTACATCAGAAATGGTTGTTAACGCAATTAAAAATTTAAAAGAACGTGGTGGTTCATCATTACAAGCAATTAAAAAATATTTAGCTGCAAATTATAAAGTGGATTCTGATAAAATTTCACCATTTATTAAAAAATATTTAAAAGCTGCTGTAACTGAGGGAGCCTTGGTACAAACTAAAGGTAAAGGTGCATCTGGTTCATTCAAATTGGCTGCTTCCGCTTCATCTAATTCTTCAGCTAAATCAAAAGTATCCAAAAAAGAAAGTGGAGCAAAAGGTTCAGCAAAGAGTGCTAAAAGTAAACGGGCACCAAAAGAAAAGAAAGCCACAACTACATCATTGGCAGCCAAAAAGCCTAAAGCAAAAAAAGCGACTCCATCATCATCAACTGCTGCTAAAAAAGTTACTGCAAAATCATCAGCGGCATCAAAAAAAGCACCAGTTAAAGCAAAACCAGCAAAAAGTACAAAATCCGCTGCCAAAAGTAGCCCTGCTCGTAAACCGAAAGCACCAAAAGCTAAGAAAGCTTCTGTTGCCAAATCATCTCCTACAAAAATTAAAAAAGCAGCACCAAAAAAGAAATGATCTGTTACTTTAATAATATATTGAAATATTTCATTATTTTTGCTAAAAAATGAAAATAACATAGGCCTTAATACAGGCCACAAATTAATATTTGATAAGAGTAAATTATTTTTTGTATAAATATTTTATAAAATAATAGTTTAGAAACATTTGCCACAGTCAGTACCACGGATGGGTGGCCACTTGAGAATACTGTGTGCGGTTGCATTTTTATTTAAAATATATGGTATAATAAATAAGTATATATTTAAATTGATTACTTCATTGAAAATTTTAATAATATACTTTAATATTAATGATATTTATGAAAAATATATATTTGTAAAAATTTTCATTTATTACTGGCAACAGCCATACCACGTTGAAAACACCGGTTCTCGTCCATTATCTGTACAGCGTTCATACCGTACAGTACAGTGAATTGTTGAAGCAAATTATTGTATAATTACATTCAAAGCGAAAACAATTTCATACACACACCTACAGAACAAGTTAAATCAAATATAAAAAAGTATAAAAACAAACTATAAAATAAGTGACGGGCGTAGCCAAACAAAAAAAAGGGGGCGACCTAGTCGCTCCCCTGCTATCACTAAAATTTTAAAAGTGCAACCCGATGACGTCGGAATACAACAAAGCACCGAAGAAGAAGCCAACAAAATAGAAAAAATAGTTAGTGAAAATAGCGAGAACACAAGTGCAGTGCCTCCAAGAATGGAAAACCAAAACAAAAACAATATACAAAACATTTTCAAAAAACAAACAGAAGTGCAAGTGCAAGTGCCCACAAAAAACAGATTTAATCCCCTAACCACTGAAGAAGGTCAAACAGAGGAAGATGTGGAACAAGAAGGCACAGACCCAAAAGAAATTAATGAAAATGACAAAAACACAGAAAGGACACAAGGAGGTAAGAATAAACCACCTCCAATTGTTATACACAGCACTCCAAATAACCATAAGGAGTTCATGGAGCAAATAAAGGAACATGTGAAAAAGGGATTCCATGTGAAATACACGTTCAAAAAAACGAATCTATTCATCCATGACTCAAATGAATATAAAAACTACGTCAAAATTCTAGACAACGAAAACATGGAGTTCCATACATACACGGAAAGGACAGAAAAACACCACGCCTTCGTATTGGTCGGGCTACCAAGAGGAATCGACGAAGAGGAAATTAAGCAAGACATAGAGAAATGCCTCAAAACAAACATTATTAAAGTATATCCAATGAGATCCTCCTACAGATCTCTATATCTTGTGATCACCGGACAAAGCACGTCCCTAAAACAACTAACCCAAGAAGTTAAATATGTGTACAACGTAAAAATTACCTGGGAAAGGCACAGGAACGCCAAACTAATTATCCAGTGTCACAGATGTCAGGCCTGGTCACATGCCACTACGAACTGTAGAATGAACCCAAAGTGCCTAAAATGCGCAGGACCTCACTGGAGCCGTGACTGTACAATAAAAGAAAACACGGAAGAAAATAAAAAACTTTTAAAATGTGCAAACTGTGAAAATAACCACCCGGCAAACTCTACAGAATGCCGAATTTATATCAACAAAATCGAGCAGATAGAAAGGAGAAGAAAAACAAACACGGTCCCTGTAAGAAATCAACAAAAATTCGTGCCAGCACCACTACCTCCAACAAATCCCTGGGCAATGGGATACACATTCACTCAAAATGATAGACCCACTCAAGTGTACGCTCATGTACACAGCCAAGCACCAACACAAACAACATCCATATCTACTACTACTAACATAAACAATTTGGTAAGTGAGTTTGACACATTAAACAAATTAATAGATGTAGAAAGAATGCTAAAATATGTAAAAGACCTAAACCATGACCTTATGAAATGCAGAAACGAATTAGAGAAATTCATGGTTTTCAACAACTTTTGCACAAAAAATTTTAGCCAATGTCCGCCGTAAAATGTGCGACATGGAATGCTAATGGGCTACGCCAAAACCTTGGTGAACTTAGATCGTTCATCAGAGAACAAAAGGTGGACATTATGATGATAAATGAAACCAAATTATCAGGAGAACATAAAATAAAAATTAGAAATTTTAATATAATTAGGAAAGATAGAACAACACAAGGCGGAGGTGTAGCAATAATAATAAAAAATAGCATTCCGTTTCGCACATTTGAAATCAATGGTTCCGTATCCATAGAATGCGTCGGAATCGAACTATTAAATAATATAAAAATTATTGCAGTGTATAACACTCCCGCTAACAAGTTCCCCATGGAGGATCTAGCAAAATTGTTCAGGATGGGTAACAAAATATTAGTAATAGGTGATCTTAATGCTCGCCATACGGCATGGAAGAATCATGTATCAAACACAAACGGACGAACATTACATAAATTCACTAACGACAACAACATCGTCATCCAACACACAGACAACCCCACACATTTTCCAACTAACGGAATGACACCCACCTTCATTGATCTTGTGATTAATAAAAATGTTAACAACATCACGCACCCAACCTCAATACCAGAGTTATCATCAGACCACAACCCGGTAATATTTAATATTACAAACTTAAATAAAGACAACACCAAACACATTGTCACTTCCTATAAATCAACCGATTGGGCAGAGTTTAGAAAAAAATTAAATTCAACAATAAAAATCAATAATAAAATAAACAATGCCCAAGAAGTTGATCAGGAAATAGATAACTTCACAAAAGGGGTGCAACAAGTCCAAAAAGCTCACAGCCGACGGGTCGTGATAGTTGATAACAGGTATCTCCCTGATGACAACACAAAAAACTTAATCAAATATAAAAATGCGATGAGGAAACTGTACCAAAAAAGATTTATACCAGGCCTCAAAGCAGATATAAACAAAATCACGAAAATGATCAGGAGGAACATTAAAAACAAGATCAATGAACAGTGGGAAAAAACACTAACGGACTTACGACCCGGTGACAGAACAATGTGGCGAATAACGAAGACGTTTAAAAAACCGAGACAACAAATCCCCACAATCACCACGAACGATAATAATTACATGACGGACAAAGACAAAGCTGACATAATAAGTGAAACTTTAGAGGAGATCCAGACTAACGAACAGACTACTCCACTAGAAGAGGACATAAAACGAAGAATACATGAATTCTTTCATACCACACAAACACCACAAAACAACACCAAAATAAAGCTCACAACCCCCCAAGAAATTAAAAACATAATTAAAACCCTCCCAAATAACAAAGCCCCAGGACAAGACGGGATAGACACCAAAATAATCAAAAACTTTACCACCAAAGCTATAGTACAACTTCAGTACATAATAAATGCAATCCTGAGGATAGGATACTTCCCTGAGTCCTGGAGAACGGCAATAGTGATCCCAGTACCGAAACCTAACAAGGATCATAGTAATCCCAAAAATTACAGACCAATAAGCCTCCTGAGCACGCTGTCCAAGATAGCGGAAAAAGTCATTTTGGAAAGAATAAACAAGATAAGTCAGTCCAAAAATATAATAATACACGAACAATTCGGATTCAGAAGAGGTCATGGCACTTGCATGCAAGTTGCCAGAATAGCAAGTGACATAATACAAAATTTTAACAAAAGTAACGTCACGGCCATGGCCCTTCTGGATATTGAGAAAGCCTTTGACACGGTATATATTGATGGACTGATTTACAAACTAATAAATTATGACTTCCCAAGATGGCTGATAGCACTACTGGACAGTTACCTCAGAGGAAGGGGATTCTATGTAAAAATAAACAACAGCACATCGGAACTCCGACACCCAAAAGCAGGTGTGCCACAAGGATCGGTACTTGGGCCCATATTGTTCACCTACTTTATTAATGATATCCCAAAATTTGCCAAAACAAAAACTGCGATATACGCGGATGACACTGCCGTGTACGCCCACTCCTTTAATGCTCAGGTGGCAACAAAACAACTACAAATACACCTGGATATGATACTGAAGTTTGCCAGGGACTGGAAAATCAAAATAAATAACAACAAAACTGAACATATAATTTTTAGCAAAAAATTTACAAATATCAAAATCTACGATCCACTTAAGGTAGACGGCGTAGCCATAGTCCCTGCCAAGCACAAAGTAAAGTACCTAGGTGTGTACCTTGACAAAACATTATCGTTTGTCCCACATATCAACCACCTGATCAGTAAAGGAAATGGGTGTATACGACAACTTTACCCACTCCTGAACAAATACAGCAAACTCAGCACCAAAAATAAAAAAATGTTATACACTGCAATAATAAGACCAACTATAACCTACGGAGCCCCTGTGTGGAACAGCGTTTCAGACACGACATATCTAAGACTGCAACGTATACAGAACAAATGCCTCCGACTTACACTAAACAAAGATAGATACGCTAGAATACAAGACATACATAGAGAGACAGACATACCGACAATCAAAGACTATACCAAACATGTAACGCATTCTTTCTACACTAAGTTGATTAAAAACAGCTACTTAACCAAAAATATGGTGAAGTCAAACTCACTAACCAAAAAACACAAACAAATATATACAAAATATTTAAATAATGTATAACAAAATATTTTACAGTAAATAATAAAGATAAAATACCCATTCCTTACAAGAGCCTGTGGCGTCGTGCCAGCGTTCCCGACTGGCACTCCGAAAGCAGGCGTTCAAGTCCCACGCAAGGCATTAAATTTTTTAATTTTTTCATTTTTTCATTTTTTCATTTTTTCATTTTTTCTTTTTTCTTTTCTTTTTAAATCTAATTTTACATGCAAAAACACATAGGCAATGGGCAATATAAGTTTGCCACAGCTATTGCCTAAAACATAAAACAGGTTTTTAAAAATTTTCCTGTAAAGAGCATATCAACAAAAATTAACTTAACATATACCTGCTCAAACAAATAAATTAAATATCATAAGCATAATTGCGACACAGCAATCTGCATGAAAGAAAAATAAGTTAGGATGAAAGCCTTTTAAGGCTAATAACCTATAATAGTAAATAAAAGTTTTGTAATATATGTTATGTATGTAATGTATTGTATTTTTAAATGTTGATTAATAAACTGTTTTTGAATTTGAATTTGGTTCTCGTCCGATCACCGAAGTTAAGCAACATTGGGCACAGTCAGTACTTGGATGGGTGACCGCTTGGGAACACTGTGTGCGGTTGCCTTTTTATATTAAAAATATAAATTATTTTTCTTCTTTTCTTTTTTTTTACACACCATATATAAATATATGTTATTTAGAAATGTAAACCTTTTATATTATTCATCAACAAATAAATATTATTTTTTGTATAAAATTTTATTGCATTTATAACTCATATCATGGTTACTTTAAAGCGAGAAGTTTTTTTAATATTTCAAATGAATATAAAATAATATAAATTTTATGAAATTTATTTATTTTTAGAAATAGCAATCGCTTATAATTATAACAAAATTTTAATAATGTTTAATTTTATTTCAATAATTTATATTTATATATATATATATATATATATATATATATATATATATATATATTTTTTAATAAAAATAATATACTCTTATTTAATAATATATGTTGGTCCTATATATAGGACCGAAAATATTTCTTATTTGTTTTTTTTTTTTTAAATTGTCATTTAAAACGCTTATGCACGTTCTCCACGAATACGTCTTGCCAATTGTATATCCTTAGGCATAATTGTAACACGCTTTGCATGAATTGCGCATAAATTGGTATCTTCAAATAAACCTACTAAATAGGCTTCACTAGCTTCTTGTAATGCCATAACAGCTGAACTTTGAAAACGTAAATCGGTTTTAAAATCTTGTGCAATTTCACGTACTAAACGTTGGAATGGTAATTTACGAATTAACAATTCAGTACTTGTGAGGTTAACACACGTGTTATCCGTTCGTTAAAATATTGTAAATAATTTTTTATTAAAATGACTGGCAGAGGAAAAGGTGGAAAGGGTCTTGGAAAAGGGGGTGCAAAACGTCATAGAAAAGTTTTGCGTGATAATATCCAAGGTATTACAAAACCTGCAATTCGTCGTTTAGCACGACGAGGTGGAGTAAAACGTATCTCTGGTTTAATTTATGAAGAAACACGTGGTGTACTTAAAGTATTCCTTGAAAATGTTATTCGGGATGCTGTTACATATACTGAACACGCAAAACGTAAAACAGTTACAGCTATGGATGTTGTATATGCATTAAAACGACAAGGTCGTACTTTGTATGGTTTTGGAGGTTAAGAAAATATAATAATTTACTTAAAATATTTAGTAAATTTATTAAAGAATATTTAATACATCCGATAAATTTAAACAGGCTTTCCTTTTTGGGAAGCCACTAATTTTATTTATATAAGAGTAAATAAATTTGTTAATAAATATAACATATTATATAATTTGTTTACAACAAATTATTTTGTTTATAACATACATTACCAAATATTTTTATTTTTTTTTTTTATTGTAATATATCTGCAATAATAAATTATAATTTGTATATTATCTATTTTATTTTACAATAACTTATTGAATTTTTGAAAAAATTTTATTATAAATTAATATACTATTATATTTTTTATATATACAAGTTAAGAGTAACAAGTATCGATAGGAGATTATCGAATTTATAACTAATAAAACATTTCGCCTTAATCAAAGAAAATAAAGATTTTGCTATACCATTTTTTATACTTTCAATAAATAATTTATTATTAAATTTTTATTATTTCATTTATTTTTTAAAATTATTAAAAATATTTTTCTAATAATTATAAGCGTACATAAACAAGTAGTAAATGTAAAATGAAAATAATAAAGGTAATGTAATGCATTTGCATTACACTGATTTACGATATATATTCCGCGATATCCTTTATTATATTTAAAATTAATAATATTGATATACTAATAATAGATATATTCAAGCTATTAATATATAAAATTTTATATTAAATATGATATTAATAATTGTTTATTTAATTTTTTTGTATATATAAAAATAATTTACTCTTATTTAAAAAATTTGATGGCTCTCTTAAAAAGAGAGCCGTTTTTATATGTTGATGTATTTTTATGTTATCAATTAAATAATATTTTCGATTTATTTATTTTGAACTTGTATATTTTGTAACAGCTTTAGTACCTTCACTAACAGCGTGCTTTGCCAATTCACCAGGTAATAATAATCGAACTGCGGTTTGAATTTCCCGACTTGTGATTGTTGAACGTTTATTATAATGTGCTAAACGTGATGCTTCAGCAGCAATACGTTCAAAAATATCATTAACAAAACTGTTCATGATACTCATAGCTTTACTAGAGATACCAGTATCAGGATGCACTTGTTTTAATACTTTGTAAATGTAAATTGCATATGATTCCTTGCGCTTCCTCTTCTTTTTCTTATCACTCTTTGATATATTTTTTTGAGCTTTGCCAGCTTTTTTTGCTGCTTTTCCACTTGTTTTTGGTGGCATTGTTACAAACAATTAATATACACAGATAGTTACAGAACACCAGTCAGTATATGTATGAGCGTGTCGTGTATACAACTAGCGTATTATATACGCGAAGATGGATATAACAATAAAAATGAATACTACTCTCTGATTGGCTGAAAATAATACTATAAGGTGATTGGTTTATTTTTAAAGTTTTATATTTTATAAATATTATAAATTAAAATACCCAAATAACATTTTAAACATTTATGTTACAATCCCCGTAACGTACACATCTGTGTGATTATATTTACAAAAAAAAATATTAATTAAATAAATTTATTCGCTATGTCTGGACGAGGTAAAGGTGGTAAAGTAAAGGGAAAGGCAAAGTCAAGATCAAGCCGAGCAGGATTACAATTTCCTGTTGGAAGAATTCACAGATTATTACGAAAAGGAAATTATGCTGAACGAGTAGGTGCTGGTGCCCCAGTATATTTGGCTGCTGTTATGGAATATTTGGCTGCAGAAGTTCTCGAGTTAGCTGGTAATGCTGCCCGTGATAACAAAAAAACACGTATCATTCCACGTCATTTACAATTGGCAATTCGTAATGATGAAGAATTAAATAAATTATTATCTGGTGTAACAATTGCTCAAGGTGGTGTATTACCAAACATTCAAGCAGTGTTATTACCAAAGAAAACTGAAAAGAAAGCATAAATTAAAAACATTGCATTAATTTTTATAATAATAATACATCGATCATAGGCCTTTTAATAAAAGGCCACAAATTTATTTAAAATAAGAGTAAAAATTATTTTTATAAATAATATATTATAATATTTTTTTAAAGAATCAATTTAAATAATTATAAATTAATGATTCTTTTTTTTTTTTTTCTTTTTTATATGTTATTATGGAAATAATTCATCATATTATGATGACATTTAGGTAACATATTATAAGAATATTCATAAAATATTATCAAAATAATATTGTATTATGATGATATTTAGACAAAATATTATAAGAATATACACAAAATATTATCAAAATAATATCATTAGATAACAAAACTGTTCATGATACTCATACCTTTACTAGAGATAAAAGTATCAGGATGCACTTGTATTAATACATATTATCACAACATCACAAAATATTTTTTAAAAGGAAAAATTTTTTAAAAATTATTATAAAATTTGATTGAATTAAATTTCAATTTATTTTTTTAATAATTAAAGAAAAAAAAAAGCATATAAACTTTCTATTGAAAATGTTATTTTCAACTAGATGGCCAAGTGAACTTTGTTACACAAACAATATATGACGTATTCGTTATTTAAATAATCAGTATCCTTTGATATTATATCAATACGTTACTCTCTTCTTTTGATACATATTAATAAAATTTCAATTTATAAGATTTTATGTCAATTATATAAATAATATTATAAATTTTCTAAATACATAAGTTAAGTAACAAAAAATTTGAATAACAAGATAAATTTATATATTATGTTTTAATACTCGATACTATAATATATCGCATCCGTTACCAATTATTCGGTATCCTTTGATTTATACACAGAATGAACCAAAAATATGTATCAAATTTATTTTATTTATTTATATATTTAATATTATTATTATTATTTTATATTACAAAGTTTCTTAACGAAGCTTACAATGATTTCTCATATCGTACTTAACAAAATTATTTAGATCATATAAAATTTAAATTGTTAAAAAATTTTTATATTTATTATTATTATTTATTTTTATTAAAATTACATAACATAAAATTAATAATATTTTAATAATTATATAAATTAATTCTTATTTAAAATAATCTTATATTAATCTCAACAAATACTCTAATAATATATTTTGTCATAAATTTTTTTATATTTAAAATAAATATTATAATATATAAATACTTATATCAGTATAAAATTTCTTTATATAATTATGAAAAAATTAATTTAATAGTTAATTATTGATATTAATGCATAAATAAAAGTATTTTCTAATGAAATATATTTTGTCAATGTTCGATTAACACATTTCATAATAATACGTTTTCATTATTGACAAAAAAAGTTTTTCTAAAAATGAAATCTTATACTATAATATATATATTTATATATTAAATTTTTTAATTATTTATATACTAATAATTTATAATAAATCGATATTAAATAAAAAATAAAAATATATACTTTTTAAGTTTACCTTAAAAATATTATTGTTTTGTATGATTGAAATAATTAATATTAAACTATGTTTATTAATAATTGTTAATAAAAAAATTAAATATATTTTAATTTATAAAATAAATATTATTATTAAATTTATAATTTATTATTTTATATATTATAGAAATTGAAAAAATAAATCATGTTTACTACGACAGTAAATTAGAAATACTATTTAATTTTTATGTGTTTTCTACATGGTACTTTGACTTACATAGGGACTTATATTATTGTGAATAATGATATAATTGAAAACCTTTATTTTTTATTTGATAGAATTATTATATTTTATCATTTAAATATTTATAATAAATACATTATTTTTATAAAGTAAAAAATATGGCCGAAGAAAATTCTACAGCTGTTGCAGCAACTGCGGTTACTGCTGCTTCTACAACACCAACAAAAAAAGCAACAGCTTCTGGTGCTAAACGTACAAAACAACATTCAAAACCAACACATCCACGTACATCAGAAATGGTTGTTAACGCAATTAAAAATTTAAAAGAACGTGGTGGTTCATCATTACAAGCAATTAAAAAATATTTAGCTGCAAATTATAAAGTGGATTCTGATAAAATTTCACCATTTATTAAAAAATATTTAAAAGCTGCTGTAACTGAGGGAGCCTTGGTACAAACTAAAGGTAAAGGTGCATCTGGTTCATTCAAATTGGCTGCTTCCGCTTCATCTAATTCTTCAGCTAAATCAAAAGTATCCAAAAAAGAAAGTGGAGCAAAAGGTTCAGCAAAGAGTGCTAAAAGTAAACGGGCACCAAAAGAAAAGAAAGCCACAACTACATCATTGGCAGCCAAAAAGCCTAAAGCAAAAAAAGCGACTCCATCATCATCAACTGCTGCTAAAAAAGTTACTGCAAAATCATCAGCGGCATCAAAAAAAGCACCAGTTAAAGCAAAACCAGCAAAAAGTACAAAATCCGCTGCCAAAAGTAGCCCTGCTCGTAAACCGAAAGCACCAAAAGCTAAGAAAGCTTCTGTTGCCAAATCATCTCCTACAAAAATTAAAAAAGCAGCACCAAAAAAGAAATGATCTGTTACTTTAATAATATATTGAAATATTTCATTATTTTTGCTAAAAAATGAAAATAACATAGGCCTTAATACAGGCCACAAATTAATATTTGATAAGAGTAAATTATTTTTTGTATAAATATTTTATAAAATAATAGTTTAGAAACATTTGCCACAGTCAGTACCACGGATGGGTGGCCACTTGAGAATACTGTGTGCGGTTGCATTTTTATTTAAAATATATGGTATAATAAATAAGTATATATTTAAATTGATTACTTCATTGAAAATTTTAATAATATACTTTAATATTAATGATATTTATGAAAAATATATATTTGTAAAAATTTTCATTTATTACTGGCAACAGCCATACCACGTTGAAAACACCGGTTCTCGTCCAAGCCTTTTAAGGCTAATAACCTATAATAGAAAATAAAAGTTTTGTAATATATGTTATGTATGTAATGTATTGTATTTTTAAATGTTGATTAATAAACTGTTTTTGAATTTGGTTCTCGTCCGATCACCGAAGTTAAGCAACATTGGGCACAGTCAGTACTTGGATGGGTGACCGCTTGGGAACACTGTGTGCGGTTGCCTTTTTATATTAAAAATATAAATTATTTTTCTTCTTTTCTTTTTTTTTACACACCATATATAAATATATGTTATTTAGAAATGTAAACCTTTTATATTATTCATCAACAAATAAATATTATTTTTTGTATAAAATTTTATTGCATTTATAACTCATATCATGGTTACTTTAAAGCGAGAAGTTTTTTTAATATTTCAAATGAATATAAAATAATATAAATTTTATGAAATTTATTTATTTTTAGAAATAGCAATCGCTTATAATTATAACAAAATTTTAATAATGTTTAATTTTATTTCAATAATTTATATTTATATATATATATATATATATATATATATATATATATATATTTTTTAATAAAAATAATATACTCTTATTTAATAATATATGTTGGTCCTATATATAGGACCGAAAATATTTCTTATTTGTTTTTTTTTTTTTAAATTGTCATTTAAAACGCTTATGCACGTTCTCCACGAATACGTCTTGCCAATTGTATATCCTTAGGCATAATTGTAACACGCTTTGCATGAATTGCGCATAAATTGGTATCTTCAAATAAACCTACTAAATAGGCTTCACTAGCTTCTTGTAATGCCATAACAGCTGAACTTTGAAAACGTAAATCGGTTTTAAAATCTTGTGCAATTTCACGTACTAAACGTTGGAATGGTAATTTACGAATTAACAATTCAGTACTTTTTTGATAACGACGAATTTCTCGTAAAGCTACTGTACCAGGACGATATCTGTGTGGTTTTTTTACTCCACCAGTTGCTGGTGCACTTTTACGTGCAGCTTTCGTTGCTAATTGTTTTCTTGGTGCTTTACCACCAGTTGATTTACGTGCAGTTTGCTTGGTTCTAGCCATTTTCAAATAATAATGTTTTTACAAAAAAACACACAATTTTAAAAATTATATTCGACAATTTGATACTACAAAGTCAAATGTTTAAATGCGAAATAAATGTGTTGTATTTATATTTATATGAAATTTCAAAATTTTTGTTGTCATATCCTATTGGATAGCTATCAGAGTATGGACTAATCAAATTGTATAGGCGTGGCTTAAAAAATCTTTAATGCTTTATATAAAAAGGCACAATTGTACCGGCGCTCACATACATTACAATACTTGTGAGGTTAACACACGTGTTATCCGTTCGTTAAAATATTGTAAATAATTTTTTATTAAAATGACTGGCAGAGGAAAAGGTGGAAAGGGTCTTGGAAAAGGGGGTGCAAAACGTCATAGAAAAGTTTTGCGTGATAATATCCAAGGTATTACAAAACCTGCAATTCGTCGTTTAGCACGACGAGGTGGAGTAAAACGTATCTCTGGTTTAATTTATGAAGAAACACGTGGTGTACTTAAAGTATTCCTTGAAAATGTTATTCGGGATGCTGTTACATATACTGAACACGCAAAACGTAAAACAGTTACAGCTATGGATGTTGTATATGCATTAAAACGACAAGGTCGTACTTTGTATGGTTTTGGAGGTTAAGAAAATATAATAATTTACTTAAAATATTTAGTAAATTTATTAAAGAATATTTAATACATCCGATAAATTTAAACAGGCTTTCCTTTTTGGGAAGCCACTAATTTTATTTATATAAGAGTAAATAAATTTGTTAATAAATATAACATATTATATAATTTGTTTACAACAAATTATTTTGTTTATAACATACATTACCAAATATTTTTATTTTTTTTTTTTATTGTAATATATCTGCAATAATAAATTATAATTTGTATATTATCTATTTTATTTTACAATAACTTATTGAATTTTTGAAAAAATTTTATTATAAATTAATATACAATTATATTTTTTATATATACAAGTTAAGAGTAACAAGTATCGATAGGAGATTATCGAATTTATAACTAATAAAACATTTCGCCTTAATCAAAGAAAATAAAGATTTTGCTATACCATTTTTTATACTTTCAATAAATAATTTATTATTAAATTTTTATTATTTCATTTATTTTTTAAAATTATTAAAAATATTTTTCTAATAATTATAAGCGTACATAAACAAGTAGTAAATGTAAAATGAAAATAATAAAGGTAATGTAATGCATTTGCATTACACTGATTTACGATATATATTCCGCGATATCCTTTATTATATTTAAAATTAATAATATTGATATACTAATAATAGATATATTCAAGCTATTAATATATAAAATTTTATATTAAATATGATATTAATAATTGTTTATTTAATTTTTTTGTATATATAAAAATAATTTACTCTTATTTAAAAAATTTGATGGCTCTCTTAAAAAGAGAGCCGTTTTTATATGTTGATGTATTTTTATGTTATCAATTAAATAATATTTTCGATTTATTTATTTTGAACTTGTATATTTTGTAACAGCTTTAGTACCTTCACTAACAGCGTGCTTTGCCAATTCACCAGGTAATAATAATCGAACTGCGGTTTGAATTTCCCGACTTGTGATTGTTGAACGTTTATTATAATGTGCTAAACGTGATGCTTCAGCAGCAATACGTTCAAAAATATCATTAACAAAACTGTTCATGATACTCATAGCTTTACTAGAGATACCAGTATCAGGATGCACTTGTTTTAATACTTTGTAAATGTAAATTGCATATGATTCCTTGCGCTTCCTCTTCTTTTTCTTATCACTCTTTGATATATTTTTTTGAGCTTTGCCAGCTTTTTTTGCTGCTTTTCCACTTGTTTTTGGTGGCATTGTTACAAACAATTAATATACACAGATAGTTACAGAACACCAGTCAGTATATGTATGAGCGTGTCGTGTATACAACTAGCGTATTATATACGCGAAGATGGATATAACAATAAAAATGAATACTACTCTCTGATTGGCTGAAAATAATACTATAAGGTGATTGGTTTATTTTTAAAGTTTTATATTTTATAAATATTATAAATTAAAATACCCAAATAACATTTTAAACATTTATGTTACAATCCCCGTAACGTACACATCTGTGTGATTATATTTACAAAAAAAAATATTAATTAAATAAATTTATTCGCTATGTCTGGACGAGGTAAAGGTGGTAAAGTAAAGGGAAAGGCAAAGTCAAGATCAAGCCGAGCAGGATTACAATTTCCTGTTGGAAGAATTCACAGATTATTACGAAAAGGAAATTATGCTGAACGAGTAGGTGCTGGTGCCCCAGTATATTTGGCTGCTGTTATGGAATATTTGGCTGCAGAAGTTCTCGAGTTAGCTGGTAATGCTGCCCGTGATAACAAAAAAACACGTATCATTCCACGTCATTTACAATTGGCAATTCGTAATGATGAAGAATTAAATAAATTATTATCTGGTGTAACAATTGCTCAAGGTGGTGTATTACCAAACATTCAAGCAGTGTTATTACCAAAGAAAACTGAAAAGAAAGCATAAATTAAAAACATTGCATTAATTTTTATAATAATAATACATCGATCATAGGCCTTTTAATAAAAGGCCACAAATTTATTTAAAATAAGAGTAAAAATTATTTTTATAAATAATATATTATAATATTTTTTTAAAGAATCAATTTAAATAATTATAAATTAATGATTCTTTTTTTTTTTTTTCTTTTTTATATGTTATTATGGAAATAATTCATCATATTATGATGACATTTAGGTAACATATTATAAGAATATTCATAAAATATTATCAAAATAATATTGTATTATGATGATATTTAGACAAAATATTATAAGAATATACACAAAATATTATCAAAATAATATCATTAGATAACAAAACTGTTCATGATACTCATACCTTTACTAGAGATAAAAGTATCAGGATGCACTTGTATTAATACATATTATCACAACATCACAAAATATTTTTTAAAAGGAAAAATTTTTTAAAAATTATTATAAAATTTGATTGAATTAAATTTCAATTTATTTTTTTAATAATTAAAGAAAAAAAAAAGCATATAAACTTTCTATTGAAAATGTTATTTTCAACTAGATGGCCAAGTGAACTTTGTTACACAAACAATATATGACGTATTCGTTATTTAAATAATCAGTATCCTTTGATATTATATCAATACGTTACTCTCTTCTTTTGATACATATTAATAAAATTTCAATTTATAAGATTTTATGTCAATTATATAAATAATATTATAAATTTTCTAAATACATAAGTTAAGTAACAAAAAATTTGAATAACAAGATAAATTTATATATTATGTTTTAATACTCGATACTATAATATATCGCATCCGTTACCAATTATTCGGTATCCTTTGATTTATACACAGAATGAACCAAAAATATGTATCAAATTTATTTTATTTATTTATATATTTAATATTATTATTATTATTTTATATTACAAAGTTTCTTAACGAAGCTTACAATGATTTCTCATATCGTACTTAACAAAATTATTTAGATCATATAAAATTTAAATTGTTAAAAAATTTTTATATTTATTATTATTATTTATTTTTATTAAAATTACATAACATAAAATTAATAATATTTTAATAATTATATAAATTAATTCTTATTTAAAATAATCTTATATTAATCTCAACAAATACTCTAATAATATATTTTGTCATAAATTTTTTTATATTTAAAATAAATATTATAATATATAAATACTTATATCAGTATAAAATTTCTTTATATAATTATGAAAAAATTAATTTAATAGTTAATTATTGATATTAATGCATAAATAAAAGTATTTTCTAATGAAATATATTTTGTCAATGTTCGATTAACACATTTCATAATAATACGTTTTCATTATTGACAAAAAAAGTTTTTCTAAAAATGAAATCTTATACTATAATATATATATTTATATATTAAATTTTTTAATTATTTATATACTAATAATTTATAATAAATCGATATTAAATAAAAAATAAAAATATATACTTTTTAAGTTTACCTTAAAAATATTATTGTTTTGTATGATTGAAATAATTAATATTAAACTATGTTTATTAATAATTGTTAATAAAAAAATTAAATATATTTTAATTTATAAAATAAATATTATTATTAAATTTATAATTTATTATTTTATATATTATAGAAATTGAAAAAATAAATCATGTTTACTACGACAGTAAATTAGAAATACTATTTAATTTTTATGTGTTTTCTACATGGTACTTTGACTTACATAGGGACTTATATTATTGTGAATAATGATATAATTGAAAACCTTTATTTTTTATTTGATAGAATTATTATATTTTATCATTTAAATATTTATAATAAATACATTATTTTTATAAAGTAAAAAATATGGCCGAAGAAAATTCTACAGCTGTTGCAGCAACGGCGGTTACTGCTGCTTCTACAACACCAACAAAAAAAGCAACAGCTTCTGGTGCTAAACGTACAAAACAACATTCAAAACCAACACATCCACGTACATCAGAAATGGTTGTTAACGCAATTAAAAATTTAAAAGAACGTGGTGGTTCATCATTACAAGCAATTAAAAAATATTTAGCTGCAAATTATAAAGTGGATTCTGATAAAATTTCACCATTTATTAAAAAATATTTAAAAGCTGCTGTAACTGAGGGAGCCTTGGTACAAACTAAAGGTAAAGGTGCATCTGGTTCATTCAAATTGGCTGCTTCCGCTTCATCTAATTCTTCAGCTAAATCAAAAGTATCCAAAAAAGAAAGTGGAGCAAAAGGTTCAGCAAAGAGTGCTAAAAGTAAACGGGCACCAAAAGAAAAGAAAGCCACAACTACATCATTGGCAGCCAAAAAGCCTAAAGCAAAAAAAGCGACTCCATCATCATCAACTGCTGCTAAAAAAGTTACTGCAAAATCATCAGCGGCATCAAAAAAAGCACCAGTTAAAGCAAAACCAGCAAAAAGTACAAAATCCGCTGCCAAAAGTAGCCCTGCTCGTAAACCGAAAGCACCAAAAGCTAAGAAAGCTTCTGTTGCCAAATCATCTCCTACAAAAATTAAAAAAGCAGCACCAAAAAAGAAATGATCTGTTACTTTAATAATATATTGAAATATTTCATTATTTTTGCTAAAAAATGAAAATAACATAGGCCTTAATACAGGCCACAAATTAATATTTGATAAGAGTAAATTATTTTTTGTATAAATATTTTATAAAATAATAGTTTAGAAACATTTGCCACAGTCAGTACCACGGATGGGTGGCCACTTGAGAATACTGTGTGCGGTTGCATTTTTATTTAAAATATATGGTATAATAAATAAGTATATATTTAAATTGATTACTTCATTGAAAATTTTAATAATATACTTTAATATTAATGATATTTATGAAAAATATATATTTGTAAAAATTTTCATTTATTACTGGCAACAGCCATACCACGTTGAAAACACCGGTTCTCGTCCGATCACCGAAGTTAAGCAACATTGGGCACAGTCAGTACTTGGATGGGTGACCGCTTGGGAACACTGTGTGCGGTTGCCTTTTTATATTAAAAATATAAATTATTTTTCTTCTTTTCTTTTTTTTTACACACCATATATAAATATATGTTATTTAGAAATGTAAACCTTTTATATTATTCATCAACAAATAAATATTATTTTTTGTATAAAATTTTATTGCATTTATAACTCATATCATGGTTACTTTAAAGCGAGAAGTTTTTTTAATATTTCAAATGAATATAAAATAATATAAATTTTATGAAATTTATTTATTTTTAGAAATAGCAATCGCTTATAATTATAACAAAATTTTAATAATGTTTAATTTTATTTCAATAATTTATATTTATATATATATATATATATATATATATATATATATATATATATATATATATATATATATATTTTTTAATAAAAATAATATACTCTTATTTAATAATATATGTTGGTCCTATATATAGGACCGAAAATATTTCTTATTTGTTTTTTTTTTTTTTAAATTGTCATTTAAAACGCTTATGCACGTTCTCCACGAATACGTCTTGCCAATTGTATATCCTTAGGCATAATTGTAACACGCTTTGCATGAATTGCGCATAAATTGGTATCTTCAAATAAACCTACTAAATAGGCTTCACTAGCTTCTTGTAATGCCATAACAGCTGAACTTTGAAAACGTAAATCGGTTTTAAAATCTTGTGCAATTTCACGTACTAAACGTTGGAATGGTAATTTACGAATTAACAATTCAGTACTTTTTTGATAACGACGAATTTCTCGTAAAGCTACTGTACCAGGACGATATCTGTGTGGTTTTTTTACTCCACCAGTTGCTGGTGCACTTTTACGTGCAGCTTTCGTTGCTAATTGTTTTCTTGGTGCTTTACCACCAGTTGATTTACGTGCAGTTTGCTTGGTTCTAGCCATTTTCAAATAATAATGTTTTTACAAAAAAACACACAATTTTAAAAATTATATTCGACAATTTGATACTACAAAGTCAAATGTTTAAATGCGAAATAAATGTGTTGTATTTATATTTATATGAAATTTCAAAATTTTTGTTGTCATATCCTATTGGATAGCTATCAGAGTATGGACTAATCAAATTGTATAGGCGTGGCTTAAAAAATCTTTAATGCTTTATATAAAAAGGCACAATTGTACCGGCGCTCACATACATTACAATACTTGTGAGGTTAACACACGTGTTATCCGTTCGTTAAAATATTGTAAATAATTTTTTATTAAAATGACTGGCAGAGGAAAAGGTGGAAAGGGTCTTGGAAAAGGGGGTGCAAAACGTCATAGAAAAGTTTTGCGTGATAATATCCAAGGTATTACAAAACCTGCAATTCGTCGTTTAGCACGACGAGGTGGAGTAAAACGTATCTCTGGTTTAATTTATGAAGAAACACGTGGTGTACTTAAAGTATTCCTTGAAAATGTTATTCGGGATGCTGTTACATATACTGAACACGCAAAACGTAAAACAGTTACAGCTATGGATGTTGTATATGCATTAAAACGACAAGGTCGTACTTTGTATGGTTTTGGAGGTTAAGAAAATATAATAATTTACTTAAAATATTTAGTAAATTTATTAAAGAATATTTAATACATCCGATAAATTTAAACAGGCTTTCCTTTTTGGGAAGCCACTAATTTTATTTATATAAGAGTAAATAAATTTGTTAATAAATATAACATATTATATAATTTGTTTACAACAAATTATTTTGTTTATAACATACATTACCAAATATTTTTATTTTTTTTTTTTATTGTAATATATCTGCAATAATAAATTATAATTTGTATATTATCTATTTTATTTTACAATAACTTATTGAATTTTTGAAAAAATTTTATTATAAATTAATATACTATTATATTTTTTATATATACAAGTTAAGAGTAACAAGTATCGATAGGAGATTATCGAATTTATAACTAATAAAACATTTCGCCTTAATCAAAGAAAATAAAGATTTTGCTATACCATTTTTTATACTTTCAATAAATAATTTATTATTAAATTTTTATTATTTCATTTATTTTTTAAAATTATTAAAAATATTTTTCTAATAATTATAAGCGTACATAAACAAGTAGTAAATGTAAAATGAAAATAATAAAGGTAATGTAATGCATTTGCATTACACTGATTTACGATATATATTCCGCGATATCCTTTATTATATTTAAAATTAATAATATTGATATACTAATAATAGATATATTCAAGCTATTAATATATAAAATTTTATATTAAATATGATATTAATAATTGTTTATTTAATTTTTTTGTATATATAAAAATAATTTACTCTTATTTAAAAAATTTGATGGCTCTCTTAAAAAGAGAGCCGTTTTTATATGTTGATGTATTTTTATGTTATCAATTAAATAATATTTTCGATTTATTTATTTTGAACTTGTATATTTTGTAACAGCTTTAGTACCTTCACTAACAGCGTGCTTTGCCAATTCACCAGGTAATAATAATCGAACTGCGGTTTGAATTTCCCGACTTGTGATTGTTGAACGTTTATTATAATGTGCTAAACGTGATGCTTCAGCAGCAATACGTTCAAAAATATCATTAACAAAACTGTTCATGATACTCATAGCTTTACTAGAGATACCAGTATCAGGATGCACTTGTTTTAATACTTTGTAAATGTAAATTGCATATGATTCCTTGCGCTTCCTCTTCTTTTTCTTATCACTCTTTGATATATTTTTTTGAGCTTTGCCAGCTTTTTTTGCTGCTTTTCCACTTGTTTTTGGTGGCATTGTTACAAACAATTAATATACACAGATAGTTACAGAACACCAGTCAGTATATGTATGAGCGTGTCGTGTATACAACTAGCGTATTATATACGCGAAGATGGATATAACAATAAAAATGAATACTACTCTCTGATTGGCTGAAAATAATACTATAAGGTGATTGGTTTATTTTTAAAGTTTTATATTTTATAAATATTATAAATTAAAATACCCAAATAACATTTTAAACATTTATGTTACAATCCCCGTAACGTACACATCTGTGTGATTATATTTACAAAAAAAAATATTAATTAAATAAATTTATTCGCTATGTCTGGACGAGGTAAAGGTGGTAAAGTAAAGGGAAAGGCAAAGTCAAGATCAAGCCGAGCAGGATTACAATTTCCTGTTGGAAGAATTCACAGATTATTACGAAAAGGAAATTATGCTGAACGAGTAGGTGCTGGTGCCCCAGTATATTTGGCTGCTGTTATGGAATATTTGGCTGCAGAAGTTCTCGAGTTAGCTGGTAATGCTGCCCGTGATAACAAAAAAACACGTATCATTCCACGTCATTTACAATTGGCAATTCGTAATGATGAAGAATTAAATAAATTATTATCTGGTGTAACAATTGCTCAAGGTGGTGTATTACCAAACATTCAAGCAGTGTTATTACCAAAGAAAACTGAAAAGAAAGCATAAATTAAAAACATTGCATTAATTTTTATAATAATAATACATCGATCATAGGCCTTTTAATAAAAGGCCACAAATTTATTTAAAATAAGAGTAAAAATTATTTTTATAAATAATATATTATAATATTTTTTTAAAGAATCAATTTAAATAATTATAAATTAATGATTTTTTTTTTTTTTTTTCTTTTTTATATGTTATTATGGAAATAATTCATCATATTATGATGACATTTAGGTAAAATATTATAAGAATATTCATAAAATATTATCAAAATAATATTGTATTATGATGATATTTAGACAAAATATTATAAGAATATACACAAAATATTATCAAAATAATATCATTAGATAACAAAACTGTTCATGATACTCATACCTTTACTAGAGATAAAAGTATCAGGATGCACTTGTATTAATACATATTATCACAACATCACAAAATATTTTTTAAAAGGAAAAATTTTTTAAAAATTATTATAAAATTTGATTGAATTAAATTTCAATTTATTTTTTTAATAATTAAAGAAAAAAAAAAGCATATAAACTTTCTATTGAAAATGTTATTTTCAACTAGATGGCCAAGTGAACTTTGTTACACAAACAATATATGACGTATTCGTTATTTAAATAATCAGTATCCTTTGATATTATATCAATACGTTACTCTCTTCTTTTGATACATATTAATAAAATTTCAATTTATAAGATTTTATGTCAATTATATAAATAATATTATAAATTTTCTAAATACATAAGTTAAGTAACAAAAAATTTGAATAACAAGATAAATTTATATATTATGTTTTAATACTCGATACTATAATATATCGCATCCGTTACCAATTATTCGGTATCCTTTGATTTATACACAGAATGAACCAAAAATATGTATCAAATTTATTTTATTTATTTATATATTTAATATTATTATTATTATTTTATATTACAAAGTTTCTTAACGAAGCTTACAATGATTTCTCATATCGTACTTAACAAAATTATTTAGATCATATAAAATTTAAATTGTTAAAAAATTTTTATATTTATTATTATTATTTATTTTTATTAAAATTACATAACATAAAATTAATAATATTTTAATAATTATATAAATTAATTCTTATTTAAAATAATCTTATATTAATCTCAACAAATACTCTAATAATATATTTTGTCATAAATTTTTTTATATTTAAAATAAATATTATAATATATAAATACTTATATCAGTATAAAATTTCTTTATATAATTATGAAAAAATTAATTTAATAGTTAATTATTGATATTAATGCATAAATAAAAGTATTTTCTAATGAAATATATTTTGTCAATGTTCGATTAACACATTTCATAATAATACGTTTTCATTATTGACAAAAAAAGTTTTTCTAAAAATGAAATCTTATACTATAATATATATATTTATATATTAAATTTTTTAATTATTTATATACTAATAATTTATAATAAATCGATATTAAATAAAAAATAAAAATATATACTTTTTAAGTTTACCTTAAAAATATTATTGTTTTGTATGATTGAAATAATTAATATTAAACTATGTTTATTAATAATTGTTAATAAAAAAATTAAATATATTTTAATTTATAAAATAAATATTATTATTAAATTTATAATTTATTATTTTATATATTATAGAAATTGAAAAAATAAATCATGTTTACTACGACAGTAAATTAGAAATACTATTTAATTTTTATGTGTTTTCTACATGGTACTTTGACTTACATAGGGACTTATATTATTGTGAATAATGATATAATTGAAAACCTTTATTTTTTATTTGATAGAATTATTATATTTTATCATTTAAATATTTATAATAAATACATTATTTTTATAAAGTAAAAAATATGGCCGAAGAAAATTCTACAGCTGTTGCAGCAACTGCGGTTACTGCTGCTTCTACAACACCAACAAAAAAAGCAACAGCTTCTGGTGCTAAACGTACAAAACAACATTCAAAACCAACACATCCACGTACATCAGAAATGGTTGTTAACGCAATTAAAAATTTAAAAGAACGTGGTGGTTCATCATTACAAGCAATTAAAAAATATTTAGCTGCAAATTATAAAGTGGATTCTGATAAAATTTCACCATTTATTAAAAAATATTTAAAAGCTGCTGTAACTGAGGGAGCCTTGGTACAAACTAAAGGTAAAGGTGCATCTGGTTCATTCAAATTGGCTGCTTCCGCTTCATCTAATTCTTCAGCTAAATCAAAAGTATCCAAAAAAGAAAGTGGAGCAAAAGGTTCAGCAAAGAGTGCTAAAAGTAAACGGGCACCAAAAGAAAAGAAAGCCACAACTACATCATTGGCAGCCAAAAAGCCTAAAGCAAAAAAAGCGACTCCATCATCATCAACTGCTGCTAAAAAAGTTACTGCAAAATCATCAGCGGCATCAAAAAAAGCACCAGTTAAAGCAAAACCAGCAAAAAGTACAAAATCCGCTGCCAAAAGTAGCCCTGCTCGTAAACCGAAAGCACCAAAAGCTAAGAAAGCTTCTGTTGCCAAATCATCTCCTACAAAAATTAAAAAAGCAGCACCAAAAAAGAAATGATCTGTTACTTTAATAATATATTGAAATATTTCATTATTTTTGCTAAAAAATGAAAATAACATAGGCCTTAATACAGGCCACAAATTAATATTTGATAAGAGTAAATTATTTTTTGTATAAATATTTTATAAAATAATAGTTTAGAAACATTTGCCACAGTCAGTACCACGGATGGGTGGCCACTTGAGAATACTGTGTGCGGTTGCATTTTTATTTAAAATATATGGTATAATAAATAAGTATATATTTAAATTGATTACTTCATTGAAAATTTTAATAATATACTTTAATATTAATGATATTTATGAAAAATATATATTTGTAAAAATTTTCATTTATTACTGGCAACAGCCATACCACGTTGAAAACACCGGTTCTCGTCCGATTTCTCTGTACAACAGCTGTAGTGAACACATCGTTGTGACTACAACTTAATTACAGACTTACATAACACAATTTTATTTTTTTGTTATATGCAAATTTTTAACAAACAAAAAAACAATATCAAGTCAGTGCATGAAGCCTAAGCCTCGTGGCTTAAAACGCCTCAATAAAGATGGGCAAAGCCCATCCGAAATAAAAAATAAAGTGCTTGTACTCAATATACAAGATGCCAGTGAAATAAACCAGGAAAATGTAGGAAAAATAGTGAGAAAAGACACATTAAACAGTGATACGGACACAAAAAATAGTGAAGTGAACATATTAAATAGTGAAAAAGACACAACAAATAGTGAACTGAACGCAAAAAAGTGTGAAACGAAAATTAACGACAGTGAAATAGACACAAATAATAAAGGTACAGTAAACATTAAACTAAATCAAGTGAATGTTGAAAACAATAACACAACAACGACAACCGATATGATCGTTGATGACAACACAACCAAAAATATGGATTTAAGCTCAATGTTCGTCAAGCCATCGACCTCAAGGGGAACCGGCAAGACCACACCAAAACCCCCAACAATACCGCTAAAAAACCGATTTGCGCCTTTAGAAAACGATGAAAATGAAGAAGACGACGACAACGACTCAATTGAACTGGGTCATAACAAACCAAAAAAGCCACCACCACTTGTTATACACGCCAAAACTACCGACCACAAAACATATGTAAAATCACTCGAGAACGAAATAAACAAAGGATTCCACATTAAATACACCGCAAACAACACAAACTTGTACATTTATGATCATGAAGAATACAAAAAGTACAAAGAAATTCTAAATGAAGGCAAAGTGGAATACCACACATACACCCCAAAAGCGGAAAGAAAACACGCCTTTATCCTAAGAGGGCTAGACAACAGCACTGACACCGAAGAAATCATAGAAGACCTAGAAGAAAAATATAAATTAAACGTCGAAAAGGTATTCAAACTGAAAAATACCAAAAAAGGACTCTTTCTGGTAATCTGTGATAGCACAATAAACCTTAAATATCTCAACAAAAACATACAATACGTGAACAGGACAAAAATATCCTGGGAAATGCGGCACAACACGCCCGAAATCATTCAATGTAGGCGGTGCCAGTCCTGGGGCCATAGTACTACCCACTGCCGCGCGGCTCCACACTGCCTCAAATGCGCAGAAGGACATTGGACCAGAGAATGCGACAAAGTGCGCAAAGAGGACCCGACAACCGCCAAAAACATCAAATGTGTTAACTGCCAGGGTAAACACCTAGCATTCCACAAAGAATGCCCAGTATACATCAAAAAACTGGAATTGAAAAAAGTAAAATACGTCCCAGCTCCTCCCCCAACAACAAATCCCTGGAACAGAAACATACACCTCCAACCAACACAACCGGCACAAGCTCCACCGGTACAACAAAGCATTCAACCACAACAACCGCGTCAAAACTTACAAGGCCCTATGGGCAACCTAAATGAATTAACAGCGGAAATACAAAACCTCAATAACTTGATAAACATAGAACAAATGCTGGAACTCGTAAGGCAACTAAACTCAGCCCTAAGAAACTGCAAGAGCGAACTGGAAAAGTTCATCACTTTCAATAATTTTCTTCGTGCTAAGTTTGCCCAATGTCCATAAACATTGGATCATGGAACGCGTGCGGTCTAAGGCATAACGTCCAAGAACTTAGACATTACGTTGAAAAACACAATATACATATAATGACAATAAACGAGACAAAACTGACACCGGACATAAAAATAAAAATAAAAAATTTTAGCATTTTGAGAAGGGATCGCACTGCACACGGAGGTGGTGTGGCTATTCTAATAAAAAACAACATCCCGTACATAACAGTTGACGTTCAAAATAGAACATCTATTGAACATCTTGCCATCAAGCTAATTAATAACATTTTTATTGTTGCAGCGTACAACAACCCACGCAACATATTCACGGACCTTGACCTAAAGACACTGACCGACATAGGAACAAAAACATTGATAATAGGAGACCTGAACGCTCGACATCACACCTGGAAAAACCACATAACAAACACAAACGGACGTACTTTATACAAACACATAACAGACAAAAACATGATCGTACTACACACAGAAGAGCCTACACACTTCCCACACAACAACGCAACACCAACGTACATTGACATCGTCATAAACAAAAACGTAAACAAAATAACTAAACTCACAACACACACAGAACTGACATCAGACCATAACCCAATCATGTTTACATTAAACGATCAACACACAGACAACACAACAACAAAGTGTACATCATATAAAACAACTGACTGGGTCAAGTTTAGAAAAACACTAAACAATAACATAAACATAAATAAAAAAATAAAAACAAACAGTGATGTTGACATGGCGCTAGCCGAATTAACAAGTGCATTAATAAACACCAAAAACAAACACACAAAGCAAATTAAAATAAATTTTTCTAAACTTGACCTTAGTCAAGAAATTAAAAACCTTATCAAAGCGCGTAACGCTCTACGTAGACTGGACCACAGACGAGTAATACAAACAATCAAACCCGACATCAACAAACTAAACAAGGTGATAAGACAAAAAATAAGGCAACAGTTGAATCAGCAATGGGAAGACACCCTTAAATCCCTCAAGCCAGGGGACAAATCATTGTGGAGAATAACGAAATCATTTAGGCACAAAAAGGAAAATATTCCCACATTGATAAAAGACAACACTAACTACATGAGTGACAAACAAAAGGCGGATCTCATTGCTGACTCAATTGAAGCCGTACAACAAAACAACAACATATCACCCCTTGACAACACAGTCCGTCAGTCCGTAATAGAACTACAAAACAAAAACGATCGCCCAAAGAAACGAATCAAACTGACGTCACCACAGGAAATAAAACAAACAATCAGAAAATTACCTAACAACAAAGCCCCCGGACAAGACAATATACAAAACAAAGACGTCAAAAACCTCTCAACAAAAGCGTTAGTGCAACTTACATACATTGTTAACGCAATGTTTACATTGGGGTACTATCCCGAGGCCTGGAAAACAGCGTTGGTGGTCCCAATACTGAAGCCCAACAAAAACCCAACAGACCCAGCAAGCTACAGGCCAATTAGTCTGCTGAGCTCACTATCCAAAGTGGTCGAAAAGCTCATTCTATCTAGACTGAACAAAGTCATTACACAAAAAAATATACTAATCGACGAGCAATTCGGCTTCCGGGAGGGTCACGGAACCACCATGCAAGTGGCAAGAATCGCGGATTCAATAACTAAAAACTTCAACAAAGGAAACGTCACTTCCATGGTCCTCCTGGATGTCGAAAAAGCATTCGACACGGTCTGGATAGAAGGGGCTATTCACAAAATCTACAAAACTGGTATTCCAACCCAACTCAGCAGGCTGATGGCCTGCTATCTCCAAAATCGAAACTTTCGGCTGAAAATAAAAACCAAAAAATCAACTGTAAGGGAAATAAGGGCAGGAGTCCCACAGGGATCAGTTTTGGGACCAATCATCTTCAATATCTACATAAACGACATGCCCAAATTCGCCAAAACAAACCTGGCCGTATATGCGGACGACACCGCCATATACGCGCACTCATTTAACGCCCAGGTGGCGACAAAACAAGTCCAGATACACCTGGATATGATCCTAAAATTCGCCAATGACTGGAAAATTAAAATAAACGACTCAAAAACCGAACACATCCTGTTCACCAAAAAATTCACTAACATCAAAATCACAAGCCCCCTTAAGGTGAACGGGATGAGTATCTCAACCAGCAACAAGGTGAAATATCTGGGTGTATATCTGGATAAGGGCATGTCGTTTGTGCCTCAAATAAACCACCTGGTGGCCAAGGGTCACGGGGTAGTGCGTACACTGTATCCATTGCTTAACAGGTACAGTGCACTAACGCTAAAAACAAAAAAGTTGTTGTACGATGCAATAATAAAACCAGTTATAACAAACGCAGCACCGGTCTGGTGCAGTGCATCCAAAACGCAATTTATTAAACTACAACGAATTCAAAATAAATGCCTTAGACTAGTAGCAAACGCAGACAGACTCATCACAATCAAAAAATTACACAGCACAACCGACGCAAAAACAATAAAAGAAGTAATCAAAACTATGTCAGAAAAATTTTACAAACATCAAATACACAAAAGCAATCTGACAAAAAATATGATAATAGACCTGCCAGCACCAGCAAAACATAAATTAATATATCACACGCTGGAACCCGGACTGCAATAAAATATAAAAATAAAATAAAAACAACACGACCTACCACAACATAGCAATAAATTACAACAACAGCCTATACTGACAAGTCAGTTTAATATATAAACAGTTTTTTTACCAACTTTTTCTGTAGCAAACAAACAATAAATAAAAATAAAGTAACTCAAAACCTAACCACCCCCAAATCCTCCAAACTAATAAAAGCCATGCAAATCCAAAAACAAATTTAGGATGAAAGCGCAAGCTAATAACCTAGAAAACAAAATAAAATATTTAAAATGTACATTATATATAATTTTGCATTGTATATTAATTGTATAACGTTTGTTAATTTTGTGACAATAAAGATTTATTTTAAAGTTAAAGGTTCTCGTCCGATCACCGAAGTTAAGCAACATTGGGCACAGTCAGTACTTGGATGGGTGACCGCTTGGGAACACTGTGTGCGGTTGCCTTTTTATATTAAAAATATAAATTATTTTTCTTCTTTTCTTTTTTTTTACACACCATATATAAATATATGTTATTTAGAAATGTAAACCTTTTATATTATTCATCAACAAATAAATTTTATTTTTTGTATAAAATTTTATTGCATTTATAACTCATATCATGGTTACTTTAAAGCGAGAAGTTTTTTTAATATTTCAAATGAATATAAAATAATATAAATTTTATGAAATTTATTTATTTTTAGAAATAGCAATCGCTTATAATTATAACAAAATTTTAATAATGTTTAATTTTATTTCAATAATTTATATTTATATATATATATATATATATATATATATATATATATATATATTTTTTAATAAAAATAATATACTCTTATTTAATAATATATGTTGGTCCTATATATAGGACCGAAAATATTTCTTATTTGTTTTTTTTTTTTTAAATTGTCATTTAAAACGCTTATGCACGTTCTCCACGAATACGTCTTGCCAATTGTATATCCTTAGGCATAATTGTAACACGCTTTGCATGAATTGCGCATAAATTGGTATCTTCAAATAAACCTACTAAATAGGCTTCACTAGCTTCTTGTAATGCCATAACAGCTGAACTTTGAAAACGTAAATCGGTTTTAAAATCTTGTGCAATTTCACGTACTAAACGTTGGAATGGTAATTTACGAATTAACAATTCAGTACTTTTTTGATAACGACGAATTTCTCGTAAAGCTACTGTACCAGGACGATATCTGTGTGGTTTTTTTACTCCACCAGTTGCTGGTGCACTTTTACGTGCAGCTTTCGTTGCTAATTGTTTTCTTGGTGCTTTACCACCAGTTGATTTACGTGCAGTTTGCTTGGTTCTAGCCATTTTCAAATAATAATGTTTTTACAAAAAAACACACAATTTTAAAAATTATATTCGACAATTTGATACTACAAAGTCAAATGTTTAAATGCGAAATAAATGTGTTGTATTTATATTTATATGAAATTTCAAAATTTTTGTTGTCATATCCTATTGGATAGCTATCAGAGTATGGACTAATCAAATTGTATAGGCGTGGCTTAAAAAATCTTTAATGCTTTATATAAAAAGGCACAATTGTACCGGCGCTCACATACATTACAATACTTGTGAGGTTAACACACGTGTTATCCGTTCGTTAAAATATTGTAAATAATTTTTTATTAAAATGACTGGCAGAGGAAAAGGTGGAAAGGGTCTTGGAAAAGGGGGTGCAAAACGTCATAGAAAAGTTTTGCGTGATAATATCCAAGGTATTACAAAACCTGCAATTCGTCGTTTAGCACGACGAGGTGGAGTAAAACGTATCTCTGGTTTAATTTATGAAGAAACACGTGGTGTACTTAAAGTATTCCTTGAAAATGTTATTCGGGATGCTGTTACATATACTGAACACGCAAAACGTAAAACAGTTACAGCTATGGATGTTGTATATGCATTAAAACGACAAGGTCGTACTTTGTATGGTTTTGGAGGTTAAGAAAATATAATAATTTACTTAAAATATTTAGTAAATTTATTAAAGAATATTTAATACATCCGATAAATTTAAACAGGCTTTCCTTTTTGGGAAGCCACTAATTTTATTTATATAAGAGTAAATAAATTTGTTAATAAATATAACATATTATATAATTTGTTTACAACAAATTATTTTGTTTATAACATACATTACCAAATATTTTTATTTTTTTTTTTTTATTGTAATATATCTGCAATAATAAATTATAATTTGTATATTATCTATTTTATTTTACAATAACTTATTGAATTTTTGAAAAAATTTTATTATAAATTAATATACTATTATATTTTTTATATATACAAGTTAAGAGTAACAAGTATCGATAGGAGATTATCGAGTTTATAACTAATAAAACATTTCGCCTTAATCAAAGAAAATAAAGATTTTGCTATACCATTTTTTATACTTTCAATAAATAATTTATTATTAAATTTTTATTATTTCATTTATTTTTTAAAATTATTAAAAATATTTTTCTAATAATTATAAGCGTACATAAACAAGTAGTAAATGTAAAATGAAAATAATAAAGGTAATGTAATGCATTTGCATTACACTGATTTACGATATATATTCCGCGATATCCTTTATTATATTTAAAATTAATAATATTGATATACTAATAATAGATATATTCAAGCTATTAATATATAAAATTTTATATTAAATATGATATTAATAATTGTTTATTTAATTTTTTTGTATATATAAAAATAATTTACTCTTATTTAAAAAATTTGATGGCTCTCTTAAAAAGAGAGCCGTTTTTATATGTTGATGTATTTTTATGTTATCAATTAAATAATATTTTCGATTTATTTATTTTGAACTTGTATATTTTGTAACAGCTTTAGTACCTTCACTAACAGCGTGCTTTGCCAATTCACCAGGTAATAATAATCGAACTGCGGTTTGAATTTCCCGACTTGTGATTGTTGAACGTTTATTATAATGTGCTAAACGTGATGCTTCAGCAGCAATACGTTCAAAAATATCATTAACAAAACTGTTCATGATACTCATAGCTTTACTAGAGATACCAGTATCAGGATGCACTTGTTTTAATACTTTGTAAATGTAAATTGCATATGATTCCTTGCGCTTCCTCTTCTTTTTCTTATCACTCTTTGATATATTTTTTTGAGCTTTGCCAGCTTTTTTTGCTGCTTTTCCACTTGTTTTTGGTGGCATTGTTACAAACAATTAATATACACAGATAGTTACAGAACACCAGTCAGTATATGTATGAGCGTGTCGTGTATACAACTAGCGTATTATATACGCGAAGATGGATATAACAATAAAAATGAATACTACTCTCTGATTGGCTGAAAATAATACTATAAGGTGATTGGTTTATTTTTAAAGTTTTATATTTTATAAATATTATAAATTAAAATACCCAAATAACATTTTAAACATTTATGTTACAATCCCCGTAACGTACACATCTGTGTGATTATATTTACAAAAAAAAATATTAATTAAATAAATTTATTCGCTATGTCTGGACGAGGTAAAGGTGGTAAAGTAAAGGGAAAGGCAAAGTCAAGATCAAGCCGAGCAGGATTACAATTTCCTGTTGGAAGAATTCACAGATTATTACGAAAAGGAAATTATGCTGAACGAGTAGGTGCTGGTGCCCCAGTATATTTGGCTGCTGTTATGGAATATTTGGCTGCAGAAGTTCTCGAGTTAGCTGGTAATGCTGCCCGTGATAACAAAAAAACACGTATCATTCCACGTCATTTACAATTGGCAATTCGTAATGATGAAGAATTAAATAAATTATTATCTGGTGTAACAATTGCTCAAGGTGGTGTATTACCAAACATTCAAGCAGTGTTATTACCAAAGAAAACTGAAAAGAAAGCATAAATTAAAAACATTGCATTAATTTTTATAATAATAATACATCGATCATAGGCCTTTTAATAAAAGGCCACAAATTTATTTAAAATAAGAGTAAAAATTATTTTTATAAATAATATATTATAATATTTTTTTAAAGAATCAATTTAAATAATTATAAATTAATGATTCTTTTTTTTTTTTTTCTTTTTTATATGTTATTATGGAAATAATTCATCATATTATGATGACATTTAGGTAACATATTATAAGAATATTCATAAAATATTATCAAAATAATATTGTATTATGATGATATTTAGACAAAATATTATAAGAATATACACAAAATATTATCAAAATAATATCATTAGATAACAAAACTGTTCATGATACTCATACCTTTACTAGAGATAAAAGTATCAGGATGCACTTGTATTAATACATATTATCACAACATCACAAAATATTTTTTAAAAGGAAAAATTTTTTAAAAATTATTATAAAATTTGATTGAATTAAATTTCAATTTATTTTTTTAATAATTAAAGAAAAAAAAAAGCATATAAACTTTCTATTGAAAATGTTATTTTCAACTAGATGGCCAAGTGAACTTTGTTACACAAACAATATATGACGTATTCGTTATTTAAATAATCAGTATCCTTTGATATTATATCAATACGTTACTCTCTTCTTTTGATACATATTAATAAAATTTCAATTTATAAGATTTTATGTCAATTATATAAATAATATTATAAATTTTCTAAATACATAAGTTAAGTAACAAAAAATTTGAATAACAAGATAAATTTATATATTATGTTTTAATACTCGATACTATAATATATCGCATCCGTTACCAATTATTCGGTATCCTTTGATTTATACACAGAATGAACCAAAAATATGTATCAAATTTATTTTATTTATTTATATATTTAATATTATTATTATTATTTTATATTACAAAGTTTCTTAACGAAGCTTACAATGATTTCTCATATCGTACTTAACAAAATTATTTAGATCATATAAAATTTAAATTGTTAAAAAATTTTTATATTTATTATTATTATTTATTTTTATTAAAATTACATAACATAAAATTAATAATATTTTAATAATTATATAAATTAATTCTTATTTAAAATAATCTTATATTAATCTCAACAAATACTCTAATAATATATTTTGTCATAAATTTTTTTATATTTAAAATAAATATTATAATATATAAATACTTATATCAGTATAAAATTTCTTTATATAATTATGAAAAAATTAATTTAATAGTTAATTATTGATATTAATGCATAAATAAAAGTATTTTCTAATGAAATATATTTTGTCAATGTTCGATTAACACATTTCATAATAATACGTTTTCATTATTGACAAAAAAAGTTTTTCTAAAAATGAAATCTTATACTATAATATATATATTTATATATTAAATTTTTTAATTATTTATATACTAATAATTTATAATAAATCGATATTAAATAAAAAATAAAAATATATACTTTTTAAGTTTACCTTAAAAATATTATTGTTTTGTATGATTGAAATAATTAATATTAAACTATGTTTATTAATAATTGTTAATAAAAAAATTAAATATATTTTAATTTATAAAATAAATATTATTATTAAATTTATAATTTATTATTTTATATATTATAGAAATTGAAAAAATAAATCATGTTTACTACGACAGTAAATTAGAAATACTATTTAATTTTTATGTGTTTTCTACATGGTACTTTGACTTACATAGGGACTTATATTATTGTGAATAATGATATAATTGAAAACCTTTATTTTTTATTTGATAGAATTATTATATTTTATCATTTAAATATTTATAATAAATACATTATTTTTATAAAGTAAAAAATATGGCCGAAGAAAATTCTACAGCTGTTGCAGCAACTGCGGTTACTGCTGCTTCTACAACACCAACAAAAAAAGCAACAGCTTCTGGTGCTAAACGTACAAAACAACATTCAAAACCAACACATCCACGTACATCAGAAATGGTTGTTAACGCAATTAAAAATTTAAAAGAACGTGGTGGTTCATCATTACAAGCAATTAAAAAATATTTAGCTGCAAATTATAAAGTGGATTCTGATAAAATTTCACCATTTATTAAAAAATATTTAAAAGCTGCTGTAACTGAGGGAGCCTTGGTACAAACTAAAGGTAAAGGTGCATCTGGTTCATTCAAATTGGCTGCTTCCGCTTCATCTAATTCTTCAGCTAAATCAAAAGTATCCAAAAAAGAAAGTGGAGCAAAAGGTTCAGCAAAGAGTGCTAAAAGTAAACGGGCACCAAAAGAAAAGAAAGCCACAACTACATCATTGGCAGCCAAAAAGCCTAAAGCAAAAAAAGCGACTCCATCATCATCAACTGCTGCTAAAAAAGTTACTGCAAAATCATCAGCGGCATCAAAAAAAGCACCAGTTAAAGCAAAACCAGCAAAAAGTACAAAATCCGCTGCCAAAAGTAGCCCTGCTCGTAAACCGAAAGCACCAAAAGCTAAGAAAGCTTCTGTTGCCAAATCATCTCCTACAAAAATTAAAAAAGCAGCACCAAAAAAGAAATGATCTGTTACTTTAATAATATATTGAAATATTTCATTATTTTTGCTAAAAAATGAAAATAACATAGGCCTTAATACAGGCCACAAATTAATATTTGATAAGAGTAAATTATTTTTTGTATAAATATTTTATAAAATAATAGTTTAGAAACATTTGCCACAGTCAGTACCACGGATGGGTGGCCACTTGAGAATACTGTGTGCGGTTGCATTTTTATTTAAAATATATGGTATAATAAATAAGTATATATTTAAATTGATTACTTCATTGAAAATTTTAATAATATACTTTAATATTAATGATATTTATGAAAAATATATATTTGTAAAAATTTTCATTTATTACTGGCAACAGCCATACCACGTTGAAAACACCGGTTCTCGTCCATTCTCTGTACAACAGCTGTAGTGAACACATCGTTGTGACTACAACTTAATTACAGACTTACATAACACAATTTTATTTTTTTGTTATATGCAAATTTTTAACAAACAAAAAAACAATATCAAGTCAGTGCATGAAGCCTAAGCCTCGTGGCTTAAAACGCCTCAATAATGATGGGCAAAGCCCATCCAAAACAAAAAATAAAGTGCTTGTACTCAATATACAAGATGCCAGTGAAATAAATCAGGAAAATGTAGAAAATATAGTGGGAAAAGACACATTAAACAGTGAAACGGACACAAAAAATAGTGAAGTGAACATATTAAATAGTGAAAAAGACACAACAAATAGTGAACTGAACACAAAAAAGTGTGAAACGAAAATTAACGACAGTGAAAAAGACACAAATAATAAAGGTACAGTAAACATTAAACTAAATCAAGTGAATGTTGAAAACAATAATACAACAACGACAACCGAAATGATCGTTGATGACAACACAACCAAAAATATGGATTTAAGCTCAATGTTCGTCAAGCCATCGACCTCAAGGGGAACCGGCAAGCCCACACCAAAACCCCCAACAATACCGCTAAAAAACCGATTTGCGCCTTTAGAAAACGATGAAAATGAAGAAGACGACGACAATGACTCAATTGAACTGGGTCAAAACAAACCAAAAAAGCCACCACCACTTGTTATACACGCCAAAACTACCGACCACAAAACATACGTAAAATCACTCGAAAACGAAATAAACAAAGGATTCCACATCAAATACACCGCAAACAACACAAACTTGTACATTTATGATCATGAAGAATACAAAAAGTACAAAGAAATTCTAAATGAAGGCAAAGTGGAATACCACACATACACCCCAAAAGCGGACAGAAAACACGCCTTTATCTTAAGAGGGCTAGACAACAGCACTGACACCGAAGAAATCATCGAAGATCTAGAAGAAAAATATAAATTAAACGTCGAAAAGGTATTCAAACTGAAAAACACAAAAAAAGGACTCTTTCTGGTAATCTGTGATAGCACAATAAACCTTAAATATCTCAACAAAAACATACAATACGTGAACAGGACAAAAATATCCTGGGAAATGCGGCACAACACGCCCGAAATCATCCAATGTAGGCGGTGCCAGTCCTGGGGCCATAGTACTACCCACTGCCGCGCGGCTCCACACTGCCTCAAATGCGCAGAAGGACATTGGACCAGAGAATGCGACAAAGTGCGCAAAGAGGACCCGACAACCGCCAAAAACATCAAATGTGTTAACTGCCAGGGTAAACACCTAGCATTTCACAAAGAATGCCCAGTATACATCAAAAAACTGGAATTGAAAAAAGTAAAATACGTCCCAGCTCCTCCCCCAACAACAAATCCCTGGAACAGAAACATGCACCTACAACCAACACAACCGGCACAAACTCCACCGGTTCAACAAAACACTCAACCACAACAACCGCGTCAAAACTTACAAAATCCTATGGGCAATCTAAATGAATTGACAGCAGAAATACGAAACCTCAACAACCTAATAAACATCGAGCAAATGCTGGAACTCGTAAAACAACTAAACACAGCCCTAAGAAACTGCAAGAGCGAACTGGAAAAGTTCATCACATTTAATAATTTCCTTCGTGCTAAGTTTGCCCAATGTCCATAAACATAGGATCATGGAACGCGTGCGGTCTAAGGCATAACGTCCAAGAACTTAGACATTACGTTGAAAAACACAATATACATATTATGACAATAAACGAGACAAAACTGACACCGGACATAAAAATAAAAATAAAAAATTTTAATATTTTGAGAAGGGATCGCACTGCACACGGAGGTGGTGTGGCTATTCTAATAAAAAACAATATCCCGTACATAACAGTTGACGTTCAGAATAGAACATCTATTGAACATCTTGCCATCAAGCTAATTAATAACATTTTTATTGTTGCAGCGTACAACAACCCACGCAACATATTCACGGACCTTGACCTAAAGACACTGACCGACATAGGAACAAAAACATTGATAATAGGAGACTTGAACGCTCGACATCACACCTGGAAAAACCACATAACAAACACAAACGGACGTACTTTATACAAACACATAACAGACAAAAACATGATCGTACTACACACAGAAGAGCCTACACACTTCCCACACAACAACGCAACACCAACGTACATTGACATCGTCATAAACAAAAACGTAAACAAAATAACTAAACTCACAACACACACAGAACTGACATCAGACCATAACCCAATCATGTTTACATTAAACGATCAACACACAGACAACACAACAACAAAGTGTACATCATATAAAACAACTGACTGGGTCAAGTTTAGAAAAACACTAAATAATAACATAAACATAAATAAAAAAATAAAAACAAACAGAGATGTTGACATGGCGCTAGCCGAATTAACAAGTGCAATAATAAACACCAAAAACAAACACACAAAGCAAATTAAAATAAATTTTTCTAAACTTGACCTTAGTCAAGAAATTATAAACCTTATCAAAGCGCGTAACGCTCTACGTAGACTGGACCACAGACGAGTAATACAAACAATCAAACCCGACATCAACAAACTAAACAAGGTGATAAGACAAAAAATAAGGCAACAGTTGAATCAGCAATGGGAAGACACCCTTAAATCCCTCAAGCCAGGGGACAAATCATTGTGGAGAATAACGAAATCATTTAGGCACAAAAAGGAAAATATTCCCACATTGATAAAAGACAACACTAACTACATGAGCGACAAACAAAAGGCGGATCTCATTGCTGACTCAATTGAAGCCGTACAACAAAACAACAACATATCACCCCTTGACAACACAGTCCGTCAGTCCGTAATAGAACTACAAAACAAAAACGATCGCCCAAAGAAACGAATCAAACTGACGTCGCCACAGGAAATAAAACAAACAATCAGAAAATTACCTAACAACAAAGCCCCCGGACAAGACAATATACAAAACAAAGACGTCAAAAACCTCTCAACAAAAGCGTTAGTGCAACTTACATACATTGTTAACGCAATGTTTGCATTGGGGTACTATCCCAAGGCCTGGAAAACAGCGTTGGTGGTCCCAATACTGAAGCCCAACAAAAACCCAACAGACCCAGCAAGCTACAGGCCAATTAGTCTGCTGAGCTCGCTATCTAAAGTGGTCGAAAAGCTCATTCTATCTAGACTGAACAAAGTCATTACACAAAAAAATATACTAATCGACGAGCAATTCGGCTTCCGGGAGGGTCACGGAACCACCATGCAAGTGGCAAGAATCGCGGATTCAATAACTAAAAACTTCAACAAAGGAAACGTCACTTCCATGGTCCTCCTGGATGTCGAAAAAGCATTCGACACGGTCTGGATAGAAGGGGCTATTCACAAAATCTACAAAACTGGTATTCCAACCCAACTCAGCAGGCTGATGGCCTGCTATCTCCAAAATCGAAACTTTCGGCTGAAAATAAAAACCAAAAAATCAACTGTAAGGGAAATAAGGGCAGGAGTCCCACAGGGATCAGTTTTGGGACCAATCATCTTCAATATCTACATAAACGACATGCCCAAATTCGCCAAAACAAACCTGGCCGTATATGCGGACGACACCGCCATATACGCGCACTCATTTAACGCCCAGGTGGCGACAAAACAAGTCCAGATACACCTGGATATGATCCTAAAATTCGCCAATGACTGGAAAATTAAAATAAACGACTCAAAAACCGAACACATCCTGTTCACCAAAAAATTCACTAACATCAAAATCACAAGCCCCCTTAAGGTGAACGGGATGAGTATCTCAACCAGCAACAAGGTGAAATATCTGGGTGTATATCTGGATAAGGGCATGTCGTTTGTGCCTCAAATAAACCACCTGGTGGCCAAGGGTCACGGGGTAGTGCGTACACTGTATCCATTGCTTAACAGGTACAGTGCACTAACGCTAAAAACAAAAAAGTTGCTGTACGATGCAATAATAAAACCAGTTATAACAAACGCAGCACCGGTCTGGTGCAGTGCATCCAAAACGCAATTTATTAAACTACAACGAATTCAAAATAAATGCCTTAGACTAGTAGCAAACGCAGACAGACTCATCACAATCAAAAAATTACACAGCACAACCGACGCAAAAACAATAAAAGAAGTAATCAAAACTATGTCAGAAAAATTTTACAAACATCAAATACACAAAAGCAATCTGACAAAAAATATGATAATAGACCTGCCAGCACCAGCAAAACATAAATTAATATATCACACGCTGGAACCCGGACTGCAATAAAATATAAAAATAAAATAAAAACAACACGACCTACCACAACATAGCAATAAAATACAACAACAGCCTATACTGACAAGTCAGTTTAATATATAAACAGTTTTTTTACCAACTTTTTCTGTAGCAAACAAACAATAAATAAAAATAAAGTAACTCAAAACCTAACCACCCCCAAATCCTCCAAACTAATAAAAGCCATGCAAATCCAAAACAAATTTAGGATGAAAGCGCAAGCTAATAACCTAGAAAACAAAATAAAATATTTAAAATGTACATTATATATAATTTTGCATTGTATATTAATTGTATAACGTTTGTTAATTTTGTGACAATAAAGATTTATTTTAAAGTTAAAGGTTCTCGTCCGATCACCGAAGTTAAGCAACATTGGGCACAGTCAGTACTTGGATGGGTGACCGCTTGGGAACACTGTGTGCGGTTGCCTTTTTATATTAAAAATATAAATTATTTTTCTTCTTTTCTTTTTTTTTACACACCATATATAAATATATGTTATTTAGAAATGTAAACCTTTTATATTATTCATCAACAAATAAATATTATTTTTTGTATAAAATTTTATTGCATTTATAACTCATATCATGGTTACTTTAAAGCGAGAAGTTTTTTTAATATTTCAAATGAATATAAAATAATATAAATTTTATGAAATTTATTTATTTTTAGAAATAGCAATCGCTTATAATTATAACAAAATTTTAATAATGTTTAATTTTATTTCAATAATTTATATTTATATATATATATATATATATATATATATATATATATATATATATTTTTTAATAAAAATAATATACTCTTATTTAATAATATATGTTGGTCCTATATATAGGACCGAAAATATTTCTTATTTGTTTTTTTTTTTTTAAATTGTCATTTAAAACGCTTATGCACGTTCTCCACGAATACGTCTTGCCAATTGTATATCCTTAGGCATAATTGTAACACGCTTTGCATGAATTGCGCATAAATTGGTATCTTCAAATAAACCTACTAAATAGGCTTCACTAGCTTCTTGTAATGCCATAACAGCTGAACTTTGAAAACGTAAATCGGTTTTAAAATCTTGTGCAATTTCACGTACTAAACGTTGGAATGGTAATTTACGAATTAACAATTCAGTACTTTTTTGATAACGACGAATTTCTCGTAAAGCTACTGTACCAGGACGATATCTGTGTGGTTTTTTTACTCCACCAGTTGCTGGTGCACTTTTACGTGCAGCTTTCGTTGCTAATTGTTTTCTTGGTGCTTTACCACCAGTTGATTTACGTGCAGTTTGCTTGGTTCTAGCCATTTTCAAATAATAATGTTTTTACAAAAAAACACACAATTTTAAAAATTATATTCGACAATTTGATACTACAAAGTCAAATGTTTAAATGCGAAATAAATGTGTTGTATTTATATTTATATGAAATTTCAAAATTTTTGTTGTCATATCCTATTGGATAGCTATCAGAGTATGGACTAATCAAATTGTATAGGCGTGGCTTAAAAAATCTTTAATGCTTTATATAAAAAGGCACAATTGTACCGGCGCTCACATACATTACAATACTTGTGAGGTTAACACACGTGTTATCCGTTCGTTAAAATATTGTAAATAATTTTTTATTAAAATGACTGGCAGAGGAAAAGGTGGAAAGGGTCTTGGAAAAGGGGGTGCAAAACGTCATAGAAAAGTTTTGCGTGATAATATCCAAGGTATTACAAAACCTGCAATTCGTCGTTTAGCACGACGAGGTGGAGTAAAACGTATCTCTGGTTTAATTTATGAAGAAACACGTGGTGTACTTAAAGTATTCCTTGAAAATGTTATTCGGGATGCTGTTACATATACTGAACACGCAAAACGTAAAACAGTTACAGCTATGGATGTTGTATATGCATTAAAACGACAAGGTCGTACTTTGTATGGTTTTGGAGGTTAAGAAAATATAATAATTTACTTAAAATATTTAGTAAATTTATTAAAGAATATTTAATACATCCGATAAATTTAAACAGGCTTTCCTTTTTGGGAAGCCACTAATTTTATTTATATAAGAGTAAATAAATTTGTTAATAAATATAACATATTATATAATTTGTTTACAACAAATTATTTTGTTTATAACATACATTACCAAATATTTTTATTTTTTTTTTTTATTGTAATATATCTGCAATAATAAATTATAATTTGTATATTATCTATTTTATTTTACAATAACTTATTGAATTTTTGAAAAAATTTTATTATAAATTAATATACTATTATATTTTTTATATATACAAGTTAAGAGTAACAAGTATCGATAGGAGATTATCGAATTTATAACTAATAAAACATTTCGCCTTAATCAAAGAAAATAAAGATTTTGCTATACCATTTTTTATACTTTCAATAAATAATTTATTATTAAATTTTTATTATTTCATTTATTTTTTAAAATTATTAAAAATATTTTTCTAATAATTATAAGCGTACATAAACAAGTAGTAAATGTAAAATGAAAATAATAAAGGTAATGTAATGCATTTGCATTACACTGATTTACGATATATATTCCGCGATATCCTTTATTATATTTAAAATTAATAATATTGATATACTAATAATAGATATATTCAAGCTATTAATATATAAAATTTTATATTAAATATGATATTAATAATTGTTTATTTAATTTTTTTGTATATATAAAAATAATTTACTCTTATTTAAAAAATTTGATGGCTCTCTTAAAAAGAGAGCCGTTTTTATATGTTGATGTATTTTTATGTTATCAATTAAATAATATTTTCGATTTATTTATTTTGAACTTGTATATTTTGTAACAGCTTTAGTACCTTCACTAACAGCGTGCTTTGCCAATTCACCAGGTAATAATAATCGAACTGCGGTTTGAATTTCCCGACTTGTGATTGTTGAACGTTTATTATAATGTGCTAAACGTGATGCTTCAGCAGCAATACGTTCAAAAATATCATTAACAAAACTGTTCATGATACTCATAGCTTTACTAGAGATACCAGTATCAGGATGCACTTGTTTTAATACTTTGTAAATGTAAATTGCATATGATTCCTTGCGCTTCCTCTTCTTTTTCTTATCACTCTTTGATATATTTTTTTGAGCTTTGCCAGCTTTTTTTGCTGCTTTTCCACTTGTTTTTGGTGGCATTGTTACAAACAATTAATATACACAGATAGTTACAGAACACCAGTCAGTATATGTATGAGCGTGTCGTGTATACAACTAGCGTATTATATACGCGAAGATGGATATAACAATAAAAATGAATACTACTCTCTGATTGGCTGAAAATAATACTATAAGGTGATTGGTTTATTTTTAAAGTTTTATATTTTATAAATATTATAAATTAAAATACCCAAATAACATTTTAAACATTTATGTTACAATCCCCGTAACGTACACATCTGTGTGATTATATTTACAAAAAAAAATATTAATTAAATAAATTTATTCGCTATGTCTGGACGAGGTAAAGGTGGTAAAGTAAAGGGAAAGGCAAAGTCAAGATCAAGCCGAGCAGGATTACAATTTCCTGTTGGAAGAATTCACAGATTATTACGAAAAGGAAATTATGCTGAACGAGTAGGTGCTGGTGCCCCAGTATATTTGGCTGCTGTTATGGAATATTTGGCTGCAGAAGTTCTCGAGTTAGCTGGTAATGCTGCCCGTGATAACAAAAAAACACGTATCATTCCACGTCATTTACAATTGGCAATTCGTAATGATGAAGAATTAAATAAATTATTATCTGGTGTAACAATTGCTCAAGGTGGTGTATTACCAAACATTCAAGCAGTGTTATTACCAAAGAAAACTGAAAAGAAAGCATAAATTAAAAACATTGCATTAATTTTTATAATAATAATACATCGATCATAGGCCTTTTAATAAAAGGCCACAAATTTATTTAAAATAAGAGTAAAAATTATTTTTATAAATAATATATTATAATATTTTTTTAAAGAATCAATTTAAATAATTATAAATTAATGATTCTTTTTTTTTTTTTTCTTTTTTATATGTTATTATGGAAATAATTCATCATATTATGATGACATTTAGGTAACATATTATAAGAATATTCATAAAATATTATCAAAATAATATTGTATTATGATGATATTTAGACAAAATATTATAAGAATATACACAAAATATTATCAAAATAATATCATTAGATAACAAAACTGTTCATGATACTCATACCTTTACTAGAGATAAAAGTATCAGGATGCACTTGTATTAATACATATTATCACAACATCACAAAATATTTTTTAAAAGGAAAAATTTTTTAAAAATTATTATAAAATTTGATTGAATTAAATTTCAATTTATTTTTTTAATAATTAAAGAAAAAAAAAAGCATATAAACTTTCTATTGAAAATGTTATTTTCAACTAGATGGCCAAGTGAACTTTGTTACACAAACAATATATGACGTATTCGTTATTTAAATAATCAGTATCCTTTGATATTATATCAATACGTTACTCTCTTCTTTTGATACATATTAATAAAATTTCAATTTATAAGATTTTATGTCAATTATATAAATAATATTATAAATTTTCTAAATACATAAGTTAAGTAACAAAAAATTTGAATAACAAGATAAATTTATATATTATGTTTTAATACTCGATACTATAATATATCGCATCCGTTACCAATTATTCGGTATCCTTTGATTTATACACAGAATGAACCAAAAATATGTATCAAATTTATTTTATTTATTTATATATTTAATATTATTATTATTATTTTATATTACAAAGTTTCTTAACGAAGCTTACAATGATTTCTCATATCGTACTTAACAAAATTATTTAGATCATATAAAATTTAAATTGTTAAAAAATTTTTATATTTATTATTATTATTTATTTTTATTAAAATTACATAACATAAAATTAATAATATTTTAATAATTATATAAATTAATTCTTATTTAAAATAATCTTATATTAATCTCAACAAATACTCTAATAATATATTTTGTCATAAATTTTTTTATATTTAAAATAAATATTATAATATATAAATACTTATATCAGTATAAAATTTCTTTATATAATTATGAAAAAATTAATTTAATAGTTAATTATTGATATTAATGCATAAATAAAAGTATTTTCTAATGAAATATATTTTGTCAATGTTCGATTAACACATTTCATAATAATACGTTTTCATTATTGACAAAAAAAGTTTTTCTAAAAATGAAATCTTATACTATAATATATATATTTATATATTAAATTTTTTAATTATTTATATACTAATAATTTATAATAAATCGATATTAAATAAAAAATAAAAATATATACTTTTTAAGTTTACCTTAAAAATATTATTGTTTTGTATGATTGAAATAATTAATATTAAACTATGTTTATTAATAATTGTTAATAAAAAAATTAAATATATTTTAATTTATAAAATAAATATTATTATTAAATTTATAATTTATTATTTTATATATTATAGAAATTGAAAAAATAAATCATGTTTACTACGACAGTAAATTAGAAATACTATTTAATTTTTATGTGTTTTCTACATGGTACTTTGACTTACATAGGGACTTATATTATTGTGAATAATGATATAATTGAAAACCTTTATTTTTTATTTGATAGAATTATTATATTTTATCATTTAAATATTTATAATAAATACATTATTTTTATAAAGTAAAAAATATGGCCGAAGAAAATTCTACAGCTGTTGCAGCAACTGCGGTTACTGCTGCTTCTACAACACCAACAAAAAAAGCAACAGCTTCTGGTGCTAAACGTACAAAACAACATTCAAAACCAACACATCCACGTACATCAGAAATGGTTGTTAACGCAATTAAAAATTTAAAAGAACGTGGTGGTTCATCATTACAAGCAATTAAAAAATATTTAGCTGCAAATTATAAAGTGGATTCTGATAAAATTTCACCATTTATTAAAAAATATTTAAAAGCTGCTGTAACTGAGGGAGCCTTGGTACAAACTAAAGGTAAAGGTGCATCTGGTTCATTCAAATTGGCTGCTTCCGCTTCATCTAATTCTTCAGCTAAATCAAAAGTATCCAAAAAAGAAAGTGGAGCAAAAGGTTCAGCAAAGAGTGCTAAAAGTAAACGGGCACCAAAAGAAAAGAAAGCCACAACTACATCATTGGCAGCCAAAAAGCCTAAAGCAAAAAAAGCGACTCCATCATCATCAACTGCTGCTAAAAAAGTTACTGCAAAATCATCAGCGGCATCAAAAAAAGCACCAGTTAAAGCAAAACCAGCAAAAAGTACAAAATCCGCTGCCAAAAGTAGCCCTGCTCGTAAACCGAAAGCACCAAAAGCTAAGAAAGCTTCTGTTGCCAAATCATCTCCTACAAAAATTAAAAAAGCAGCACCAAAAAAGAAATGATCTGTTACTTTAATAATATATTGAAATATTTCATTATTTTTGCTAAAAAATGAAAATAACATAGGCCTTAATACAGGCCACAAATTAATATTTGATAAGAGTAAATTATTTTTTGTATAAATATTTTATAAAATAATAGTTTAGAAACATTTGCCACAGTCAGTACCACGGATGGGTGGCCACTTGAGAATACTGTGTGCGGTTGCATTTTTATTTAAAATATATGGTATAATAAATAAGTATATATTTAAATTGATTACTTCATTGAAAATTTTAATAATATACTTTAATATTAATGATATTTATGAAAAATATATATTTGTAAAAATTTTCATTTATTACTGGCAACAGCCATACCACGTTGAAAACACCGGTTCTCGTCCGATCACCGAAGTTAAGCAACATTGGGCACAGTCAGTACTTGGATGGGTGACCGCTTGGGAACACTGTGTGCGGTTGCTTTTTTATATTAAAAATATAAATTATTTTTCTTCTTTTCTTTTTTTTTACACACCATATATAAATATATGTTATTTAGAAATGTAAACCTTTTATATTATTCATCAACAAATAAATATTATTTTTTGTATAAAATTTTATTGCATTTATAACTCATATCATGGTTACTTTAAAGCGAGAAGTTTTTTTAATATTTCAAATGAATATAAAATAATATAAATTTTATGAAATTTATTTATTTTTAGAAATAGCAATCGCTTATAATTATAACAAAATTTTAATAATGTTTAATTTTATTTCAATAATTTATATTTATATATATATATATATATATATATATATATATATATATATATATATTTTTTAATAAAAATAATATACTCTTATTTAATAATATATGTTGGTCCTATATATAGGACCGAAAATATTTCTTATTTGTTTTTTTTTTTTTAAATTGTCATTTAAAACGCTTATGCACGTTCTCCACGAATACGTCTTGCCAATTGTATATCCTTAGGCATAATTGTAACACGCTTTGCATGAATTGCGCATAAATTGGTATCTTCAAATAAACCTACTAAATAGGCTTCACTAGCTTCTTGTAATGCCATAACAGCTGAACTTTGAAAACGTAAATCGGTTTTAAAATCTTGTGCAATTTCACGTACTAAACGTTGGAATGGTAATTTACGAATTAACAATTCAGTACTTTTTTGATAACGACGAATTTCTCGTAAAGCTACTGTACCAGGACGATATCTGTGTGGTTTTTTTACTCCACCAGTTGCTGGTGCACTTTTACGTGCAGCTTTCGTTGCTAATTGTTTTCTTGGTGCTTTACCACCAGTTGATTTACGTGCAGTTTGCTTGGTTCTAGCCATTTTCAAATAATAATGTTTTTACAAAAAAACACACAATTTTAAAAATTATATTCGACAATTTGATACTACAAAGTCAAATGTTTAAATGCGAAATAAATGTGTTGTATTTATATTTATATGAAATTTCAAAATTTTTGTTGTCATATCCTATTGGATAGCTATCAGAGTATGGACTAATCAAATTGTATAGGCGTGGCTTAAAAAATCTTTAATGCTTTATATAAAAAGGCACAATTGTACCGGCGCTCACATACATTACAATACTTGTGAGGTTAACACACGTGTTATCCGTTCGTTAAAATATTGTAAATAATTTTTTATTAAAATGACTGGCAGAGGAAAAGGTGGAAAGGGTCTTGGAAAAGGGGGTGCAAAACGTCATAGAAAAGTTTTGCGTGATAATATCCAAGGTATTACAAAACCTGCAATTCGTCGTTTAGCACGACGAGGTGGAGTAAAACGTATCTCTGGTTTAATTTATGAAGAAACACGTGGTGTACTTAAAGTATTCCTTGAAAATGTTATTCGGGATGCTGTTACATATACTGAACACGCAAAACGTAAAACAGTTACAGCTATGGATGTTGTATATGCATTAAAACGACAAGGTCGTACTTTGTATGGTTTTGGAGGTTAAGAAAATATAATAATTTACTTAAAATATTTAGTAAATTTATTAAAGAATATTTAATACATCCGATAAATTTAAACAGGCTTTCCTTTTTGGGAAGCCACTAATTTTATTTATATAAGAGTAAATAAATTTGTTAATAAATATAACATATTATATAATTTGTTTACAACAAATTATTTTGTTTATAACATACATTACCAAATATTTTTATTTTTTTTTTTTATTGTAATATATCTGCAATAATAAATTATAATTTGTATATTATCTATTTTATTTTACAATAACTTATTGAATTTTTGAAAAAATTTTATTATAAATTAATATACTATTATATTTTTTATATATACAAGTTAAGAGTAACAAGTATCGATAGGAGATTATCGAATTTATAACTAATAAAACATTTCGCCTTAATCAAAGAAAATAAAGATTTTGCTATACCATTTTTTATACTTTCAATAAATAATTTATTATTAAATTTTTATTATTTCATTTATTTTTTAAAATTATTAAAAATATTTTTCTAATAATTATAAGCGTACATAAACAAGTAGTAAATGTAAAATGAAAATAATAAAGGTAATGTAATGCATTTGCATTACACTGATTTACGATATATATTCCGCGATATCCTTTATTATATTTAAAATTAATAATATTGATATACTAATAATAGATATATTCAAGCTATTAATATATAAAATTTTATATTAAATATGATATTAATAATTGTTTATTTAATTTTTTTGTATATATAAAAATAATTTACTCTTATTTAAAAAATTTGATGGCTCTCTTAAAAAGAGAGCCGTTTTTATATGTTGATGTATTTTTATGTTATCAATTAAATAATATTTTCGATTTATTTATTTTGAACTTGTATATTTAGTAACAGCTTTAGTACCTTCACTAACAGCGTGCTTTGCCAATTCACCAGGTAATAATAATCGAACTGCGGTTTGAATTTCCCGACTTGTGATTGTTGAACGTTTATTATAATGTGCTAAACGTGATGCTTCAGCAGCAATACGTTCAAAAATATCATTAACAAAACTGTTCATGATACTCATAGCTTTACTAGAGATACCAGTATCAGGATGCACTTGTTTTAATACTTTGTAAATGTAAATTGCATATGATTCCTTGCGCTTCCTCTTCTTTTTCTTATCACTCTTTGATATATTTTTTTGAGCTTTGCCAGCTTTTTTTGCTGCTTTTCCACTTGTTTTTGGTGGCATTGTTACAAACAATTAATATACACAGATAGTTACAGAACACCAGTCAGTATATGTATGAGCGTGTCGTGTATACAACTAGCGTATTATATACGCGAAGATGGATATAACAATAAAAATGAATACTACTCTCTGATTGGCTGAAAATAATACTATAAGGTGATTGGTTTATTTTTAAAGTTTTATATTTTATAAATATTATAAATTAAAATACCCAAATAACATTTTAAACATTTATGTTACAATCCCCGTAACGTACACATCTGTGTGATTATATTTACAAAAAAAAATATTAATTAAATAAATTTATTCGCTATGTCTGGACGAGGTAAAGGTGGTAAAGTAAAGGGAAAGGCAAAGTCAAGATCAAGCCGAGCAGGATTACAATTTCCTGTTGGAAGAATTCACAGATTATTACGAAAAGGAAATTATGCTGAACGAGTAGGTGCTGGTGCCCCAGTATATTTGGCTGCTGTTATGGAATATTTGGCTGCAGAAGTTCTCGAGTTAGCTGGTAATGCTGCCCGTGATAACAAAAAAACACGTATCATTCCACGTCATTTACAATTGGCAATTCGTAATGATGAAGAATTAAATAAATTATTATCTGGTGTAACAATTGCTCAAGGTGGTGTATTACCAAACATTCAAGCAGTGTTATTACCAAAGAAAACTGAAAAGAAAGCATAAATTAAAAACATTGCATTAATTTTTATAATAATAATACATCGATCATAGGCCTTTTAATAAAAGGCCACAAATTTATTTAAAATAAGAGTAAAAATTATTTTTATAAATAATATATTATAATATTTTTTTAAAGAATCAATTTAAATAATTATAAATTAATGATTCTTTTTTTTTTTTTTCTTTTTTATATGTTATTATGGAAATAATTCATCATATTATGATGACATTTAGGTAACATATTATAAGAATATTCATAAAATATTATCAAAATAATATTGTATTATGATGATATTTAGACAAAATATTATAAGAATATACACAAAATATTATCAAAATAATATCATTAGATAACAAAACTGTTCATGATACTCATACCTTTACTAGAGATAAAAGTATCAGGATGCACTTGTATTAATACATATTATCACAACATCACAAAATATTTTTTAAAAGGAAAAATTTTTTAAAAATTATTATAAAATTTGATTGAATTAAATTTCAATTTATTTTTTTAATAATTAAAGAAAAAAAAAAGCATATAAACTTTCTATTGAAAATGTTATTTTCAACTAGATGGCCAAGTGAACTTTGTTACACAAACAATATATGACGTATTCGTTATTTAAATAATCAGTATCCTTTGATATTATATCAATACGTTACTCTCTTCTTTTGATACATATTAATAAAATTTCAATTTATAAGATTTTATGTCAATTATATAAATAATATTATAAATTTTCTAAATACATAAGTTAAGTAACAAAAAATTTGAATAACAAGATAAATTTATATATTATGTTTTAATACTCGATACTATAATATATCGCATCCGTTACCAATTATTCGGTATCCTTTGATTTATACACAGAATGAACCAAAAATATGTATCAAATTTATTTTATTTATTTATATATTTAATATTATTATTATTATTTTATATTACAAAGTTTCTTAACGAAGCTTACAATGATTTCTCATATCGTACTTAACAAAATTATTTAGATCATATAAAATTTAAATTGTTAAAAAATTTTTATATTTATTATTATTATTTATTTTTATTAAAATTACATAACATAAAATTAATAATATTTTAATAATTATATAAATTAATTCTTATTTAAAATAATCTTATATTAATCTCAACAAATACTCTAATAATATATTTTGTCATAAATTTTTTTATATTTAAAATAAATATTATAATATATAAATACTTATATCAGTATAAAATTTCTTTATATAATTATGAAAAAATTAATTTAATAGTTAATTATTGATATTAATGCATAAATAAAAGTATTTTCTAATGAAATATATTTTGTCAATGTTCGATTAACACATTTCATAATAATACGTTTTCATTATTGACAAAAAAAGTTTTTCTAAAAATGAAATCTTATACTATAATATATATATTTATATATTAAATTTTTTAATTATTTATATACTAATAATTTATAATAAATCGATATTAAATAAAAAATAAAAATATATACTTTTTAAGTTTACCTTAAAAATATTATTGTTTTGTATGATTGAAATAATTAATATTAAACTATGTTTATTAATAATTGTTAATAAAAAAATTAAATATATTTTAATTTATAAAATAAATATTATTATTAAATTTATAATTTATTATTTTATATATTATAGAAATTGAAAAAATAAATCATGTTTACTACGACAGTAAATTAGAAATACTATTTAATTTTTATGTGTTTTCTACATGGTACTTTGACTTACATAGGGACTTATATTATTGTGAATAATGATATAATTGAAAACCTTTATTTTTTATTTGATAGAATTATTATATTTTATCATTTAAATATTTATAATAAATACATTATTTTTATAAAGTAAAAAATATGGCCGAAGAAAATTCTACAGCTGTTGCAGCAACTGCGGTTACTGCTGCTTCTACAACACCAACAAAAAAAGCAACAGCTTCTGGTGCTAAACGTACAAAACAACATTCAAAACCAACACATCCACGTACATCAGAAATGGTTGTTAACGCAATTAAAAATTTAAAAGAACGTGGTGGTTCATCATTACAAGCAATTAAAAAATATTTAGCTGCAAATTATAAAGTGGATTCTGATAAAATTTCACCATTTATTAAAAAATATTTAAAAGCTGCTGTAACTGAGGGAGCCTTGGTACAAACTAAAGGTAAAGGTGCATCTGGTTCATTCAAATTGGCTGCTTCCGCTTCATCTAATTCTTCAGCTAAATCAAAAGTATCCAAAAAAGAAAGTGGAGCAAAAGGTTCAGCAAAGAGTGCTAAAAGTAAACGGGCACCAAAAGAAAAGAAAGCCACAACTACATCATTGGCAGCCAAAAAGCCTAAAGCAAAAAAAGCGACTCCATCATCATCAACTGCTGCTAAAAAAGTTACTGCAAAATCATCAGCGGCATCAAAAAAAGCACCAGTTAAAGCAAAACCAGCAAAAAGTACAAAATCCGCTGCCAAAAGTAGCCCTGCTCGTAAACCGAAAGCACCAAAAGCTAAGAAAGCTTCTGTTGCCAAATCATCTCCTACAAAAATTAAAAAAGCAGCACCAAAAAAGAAATGATCTGTTACTTTAATAATATATTGAAATATTTCATTATTTTTGCTAAAAAATGAAAATAACATAGGCCTTAATACAGGCCACAAATTAATATTTGATAAGAGTAAATTATTTTTTGTATAAATATTTTATAAAATAATAGTTTAGAAACATTTGCCACAGTCAGTACCACGGATGGGTGGCCACTTGAGAATACTGTGTGCGGTTGCATTTTTATTTAAAATATATGGTATAATAAATAAGTATATATTTAAATTGATTACTTCATTGAAAATTTTAATAATATACTTTAATATTAATGATATTTATGAAAAATATATATTTGTAAAAATTTTCATTTATTACTGGCAACAGCCATACCACGTTGAAAACACCGGTTCTCGTCCGATCACCGAAGTTAAGCAACATTGGGCACAGTCAGTACTTGGATGGGTGACCGCTTGGGAACACTGTGTGCGGTTGCCTTTTTATATTAAAAATATAAATTATTTTTCTTCTTTTCTTTTTTTTTACACACCATATATAAATATATGTTATTTAGAAATGTAAACCTTTTATATTATTCATCAACAAATAAATATTATTTTTTGTATAAAATTTTATTGCATTTATAACTCATATCATGGTTACTTTAAAGCGAGAAGTTTTTTTAATATTTCAAATGAATATAAAATAATATAAATTTTATGAAATTTATTTATTTTTAGAAATAGCAATCGCTTATAATTATAACAAAATTTTAATAATGTTTAATTTTATTTCAATAATTTATATTTATATATATATATATATATATATATATATATATATATATATATATATTTTTTAATAAAAATAATATACTCTTATTTAATAATATATGTTGGTCCTATATATAGGACCGAAAATATTTCTTATTTGTTTTTTTTTTTTTAAATTGTCATTTAAAACGCTTATGCACGTTCTCCACGAATACGTCTTGCCAATTGTATATCCTTAGGCATAATTGTAACACGCTTTGCATGAATTGCGCATAAATTGGTATCTTCAAATAAACCTACTAAATAGGCTTCACTAGCTTCTTGTAATGCCATAACAGCTGAACTTTGAAAACGTAAATCGGTTTTAAAATCTTGTGCAATTTCACGTACTAAACGTTGGAATGGTAATTTACGAATTAACAATTCAGTACTTTTTTGATAACGACGAATTTCTCGTAAAGCTACTGTACCAGGACGATATCTGTGTGTTTTTTTTACTCCACCAGTTGCTGGTGCACTTTTACGTGCAGCTTTCGTTGCTAATTGTTTTCTTGGTGCTTTACCACCAGTTGATTTACGTGCAGTTTGCTTGGTTCTAGCCATTTTCAAATAATAATGTTTTTACAAAAAAACACACAATTTTAAAAATTATATTCGACAATTTGATACTACAAAGTCAAATGTTTAAATGCGAAATAAATGTGTTGTATTTATATTTATATGAAATTTCAAAATTTTTGTTGTCATATCCTATTGGATAGCTATCAGAGTATGGACTAATCAAATTGTATAGGCGTGGCTTAAAAAATCTTTAATGCTTTATATAAAAAGGCACAATTGTACCGGCGCTCACATACATTACAATACTTGTGAGGTTAACACACGTGTTATCCGTTCGTTAAAATATTGTAAATAATTTTTTATTAAAATGACTGGCAGAGGAAAAGGTGGAAAGGGTCTTGGAAAAGGGGGTGCAAAACGTCATAGAAAAGTTTTGCGTGATAATATCCAAGGTATTACAAAACCTGCAATTCGTCGTTTAGCACGACGAGGTGGAGTAAAACGTATCTCTGGTTTAATTTATGAAGAAACACGTGGTGTACTTAAAGTATTCCTTGAAAATGTTATTCGGGATGCTGTTACATATACTGAACACGCAAAACGTAAAACAGTTACAGCTATGGATGTTGTATATGCATTAAAACGACAAGGTCGTACTTTGTATGGTTTTGGAGGTTAAGAAAATATAATAATTTACTTAAAATATTTAGTAAATTTATTAAAGAATATTTAATACATCCGATAAATTTAAACAGGCTTTCCTTTTTGGGAAGCCACTAATTTTATTTATATAAGAGTAAATAAATTTGTTAATAAATATAACATATTATATAATTTGTTTACAACAAATTATTTTGTTTATAACATACATTACCAAATATTTTTATTTTTTTTTTTTATTGTAATATATCTGCAATAATAAATTATAATTTGTATATTATCTATTTTATTTTACAATAACTTATTGAATTTTTGAAAAAATTTTATTATAAATTAATATACTATTATATTTTTTATATATACAAGTTAAGAGTAACAAGTATCGATAGGAGATTATCGAATTTATAACTAATAAAACATTTCGCCTTAATCAAAGAAAATAAAGATTTTGCTATACCATTTTTTATACTTTCAATAAATAATTTATTATTAAATTTTTATTATTTCATTTATTTTTTAAAATTATTAAAAATATTTTTCTAATAATTATAAGCGTACATAAACAAGTAGTAAATGTAAAATGAAAATAATAAAGGTAATGTAATGCATTTGCATTACACTGATTTACGATATATATTCCGCGATATCCTTTATTATATTTAAAATTAATAATATTGATATACTAATAATAGATATATTCAAGCTATTAATATATAAAATTTTATATTAAATATGATATTAATAATTGTTTATTTAATTTTTTTGTATATATAAAAATAATTTACTCTTATTTAAAAAATTTGATGGCTCTCTTAAAAAGAGAGCCGTTTTTATATGTTGATGTATTTTTATGTTATCAATTAAATAATATTTTCGATTTATTTATTTTGAACTTGTATATTTTGTAACAGCTTTAGTACCTTCACTAACAGCGTGCTTTGCCAATTCACCAGGTAATAATAATCGAACTGCGGTTTGAATTTCCCGACTTGTGATTGTTGAACGTTTATTATAATGTGCTAAACGTGATGCTTCAGCAGCAATACGTTCAAAAATATCATTAACAAAACTGTTCATGATACTCATAGCTTTACTAGAGATACCAGTATCAGGATGCACTTGTTTTAATACTTTGTAAATGTAAATTGCATATGATTCCTTGCGCTTCCTCTTCTTTTTCTTATCACTCTTTGATATATTTTTTTGAGCTTTGCCAGCTTTTTTTGCTGCTTTTCCACTTGTTTTTGGTGGCATTGTTACAAACAATTAATATACACAGATAGTTACAGAACACCAGTCAGTATATGTATGAGCGTGTCGTGTATACAACTAGCGTATTATATACGCGAAGATGGATATAACAATAAAAATGAATACTACTCTCTGATTGGCTGAAAATAATACTATAAGGTGATTGGTTTATTTTTAAAGTTTTATATTTTATAAATATTATAAATTAAAATACCCAAATAACATTTTAAACATTTATGTTACAATCCCCGTAACGTACACATCTGTGTGATTATATTTACAAAAAAAAATATTAATTAAATAAATTTATTCGCTATGTCTGGACGAGGTAAAGGTGGTAAAGTAAAGGGAAAGGCAAAGTCAAGATCAAGCCGAGCAGGATTACAATTTCCTGTTGGAAGAATTCACAGATTATTACGAAAAGGAAATTATGCTGAACGAGTAGGTGCTGGTGCCCCAGTATATTTGGCTGCTGTTATGGAATATTTGGCTGCAGAAGTTCTCGAGTTAGCTGGTAATGCTGCCCGTGATAACAAAAAAACACGTATCATTCCACGTCATTTACAATTGGCAATTCGTAATGATGAAGAATTAAATAAATTATTATCTGGTGTAACAATTGCTCAAGGTGGTGTATTACCAAACATTCAAGCAGTGTTATTACCAAAGAAAACTGAAAAGAAAGCATAAATTAAAAACATTGCATTAATTTTTATAATAATAATACATCGATCATAGGCCTTTTAATAAAAGGCCACAAATTTATTTAAAATAAGAGTAAAAATTATTTTTATAAATAATATATTATAATATTTTTTTAAAGAATCAATTTAAATAATTATAAATTAATGATTCTTTTTTTTTTTTTTCTTTTTTATATGTTATTATGGAAATAATTCATCATATTATGATGACATTTAGGTAACATATTATAAGAATATTCATAAAATATTATCAAAATAATATTGTATTATGATGATATTTAGACAAAATATTATAAGAATATACACAAAATATTATCAAAATAATATCATTAGATAACAAAACTGTTCATGATACTCATACCTTTACTAGAGATAAAAGTATCAGGATGCACTTGTATTAATACATATTATCACAACATCACAAAATATTTTTTAAAAGGAAAAATTTTTTAAAAATTATTATAAAATTTGATTGAATTAAATTTCAATTTATTTTTTTAATAATTAAAGAAAAAAAAAAGCATATAAACTTTCTATTGAAAATGTTATTTTCAACTAGATGGCCAAGTGAACTTTGTTACACAAACAATATATGACGTATTCGTTATTTAAATAATCAGTATCCTTTGATATTATATCAATACGTTACTCTCTTCTTTTGATACATATTAATAAAATTTCAATTTATAAGATTTTATGTCAATTATATAAATAATATTATAAATTTTCTAAATACATAAGTTAAGTAACAAAAAATTTGAATAACAAGATAAATTTATATATTATGTTTTAATACTCGATACTATAATATATCGCATCCGTTACCAATTATTCGGTATCCTTTGATTTATACACAGAATGAACCAAAAATATGTATCAAATTTATTTTATTTATTTATATATTTAATATTATTATTATTATTTTATATTACAAAGTTTCTTAACGAAGCTTACAATGATTTCTCATATCGTACTTAACAAAATTATTTAGATCATATAAAATTTAAATTGTTAAAAAATTTTTATATTTATTATTATTATTTATTTTTATTAAAATTACATAACATAAAATTAATAATATTTTAATAATTATATAAATTAATTCTTATTTAAAATAATCTTATATTAATCTCAACAAATACTCTAATAATATATTTTGTCATAAATTTTTTTATATTTAAAATAAATATTATAATATATAAATACTTATATCAGTATAAAATTTCTTTATATAATTATGAAAAAATTAATTTAATAGTTAATTATTGATATTAATGCATAAATAAAAGTATTTTCTAATGAAATATATTTTGTCAATGTTCGATTAACACATTTCATAATAATACGTTTTCATTATTGACAAAAAAAGTTTTTCTAAAAATGAAATCTTATACTATAATATATATATTTATATATTAAATTTTTTAATTATTTATATACTAATAATTTATAATAAATCGATATTAAATAAAAAATAAAAATATATACTTTTTAAGTTTACCTTAAAAATATTATTGTTTTGTATGATTGAAATAATTAATATTAAACTATGTTTATTAATAATTGTTAATAAAAAAATTAAATATATTTTAATTTATAAAATAAATATTATTATTAAATTTATAATTTATTATTTTATATATTATAGAAATTGAAAAAATAAATCATGTTTACTACGACAGTAAATTAGAAATACTATTTAATTTTTATGTGTTTTCTACATGGTACTTTGACTTACATAGGGACTTATATTATTGTGAATAATGATATAATTGAAAACCTTTATTTTTTATTTGATAGAATTATTATATTTTATCATTTAAATATTTATAATAAATACATTATTTTTATAAAGTAAAAAATATGGCCGAAGAAAATTCTACAGCTGTTGCAGCAACTGCGGTTACTGCTGCTTCTACAACACCAACAAAAAAAGCAACAGCTTCTGGTGCTAAACGTACAAAACAACATTCAAAACCAACACATCCACGTACATCAGAAATGGTTGTTAACGCAATTAAAAATTTAAAAGAACGTGGTGGTTCATCATTACAAGCAATTAAAAAATATTTAGCTGCAAATTATAAAGTGGATTCTGATAAAATTTCACCATTTATTAAAAAATATTTAAAAGCTGCTGTAACTGAGGGAGCCTTGGTACAAACTAAAGGTAAAGGTGCATCTGGTTCATTCAAATTGGCTGCTTCCGCTTCATCTAATTCTTCAGCTAAATCAAAAGTATCCAAAAAAGAAAGTGGAGCAAAAGGTTCAGCAAAGAGTGCTAAAAGTAAACGGGCACCAAAAGAAAAGAAAGCCACAACTACATCATTGGCAGCCAAAAAGCCTAAAGCAAAAAAAGCGACTCCATCATCATCAACTGCTGCTAAAAAAGTTACTGCAAAATCATCAGCGGCATCAAAAAAAGCACCAGTTAAAGCAAAACCAGCAAAAAGTACAAAATCCGCTGCCAAAAGTAGCCCTGCTCGTAAACCGAAAGCACCAAAAGCTAAGAAAGCTTCTGTTGCCAAATCATCTCCTACAAAAATTAAAAAAGCAGCACCAAAAAAGAAATGATCTGTTACTTTAATAATATATTGAAATATTTCATTATTTTTGCTAAAAAATGAAAATAACATAGGCCTTAATACAGGCCACAAATTAATATTTGATAAGAGTAAATTATTTTTTGTATAAATATTTTATAAAATAATAGTTTAGAAACATTTGCCACAGTCAGTACCACGGATGGGTGGCCACTTGAGAATACTGTGTGCGGTTGCATTTTTATTTAAAATATATGGTATAATAAATAAGTATATATTTAAATTGATTACTTCATTGAAAATTTTAATAATATACTTTAATATTAATGATATTTATGAAAAATATATATTTGTAAAAATTTTCATTTATTACTGGCAACAGCCATACCACGTTGAAAACACCGGTTCTCGTCCGATCACCGAAGTTAAGCAACATTGGGCACAGTCAGTACTTGGATGGGTGACCGCTTGGGAACACTGTGTGCGGTTGCCTTTTTATATTAAAAATATAAATTATTTTTCTTCTTTTCTTTTTTTTTACACACCATATATAAATATATGTTATTTAAAAATGTAAACCTTTTATATTATTCATCAACAAATAAATATTATTTTTTGTATAAAATTTTATTGCATTTATAACTCATATCATGGTTACTTTAAAGCGAGAAGTTTTTTTAATATTTCAAATGAATATAAAATAATATAAATTTTATGAAATTTATTTATTTTTAGAAATAGCAATCGCTTATAATTATAACAAAATTTTAATAATGTTTAATTTTATTTCAATAATTTATATTTATATATATATATATATATATATATATATATATATATATATATATATATATTTTTTAATAAAAATAATATACTCTTATTTAATAATATATGTTGGTCCTATATATAGGACCGAAAATATTTCTTATTTGTTTTTTTTTTTTTAAATTGTCATTTAAAACGCTTATGCACGTTCTCCACGAATACGTCTTGCCAATTGTATATCCTTAGGCATAATTGTAACACGCTTTGCATGAATTGCGCATAAATTGGTATCTTCAAATAAACCTACTAAATAGGCTTCACTAGCTTCTTGTAATGCCATAACAGCTGAACTTTGAAAACGTAAATCGGTTTTAAAATCTTGTGCAATTTCACGTACTAAACGTTGGAATGGTAATTTACGAATTAACAATTCAGTACTTTTTTGATAACGACGAATTTCTCGTAAAGCTACTGTACCAGGACGATATCTGTGTGGTTTTTTTACTCCACCAGTTGCTGGTGCACTTTTACGTGCAGCTTTCGTTGCTAATTGTTTTCTTGGTGCTTTACCACCAGTTGATTTACGTGCAGTTTGCTTGGTTCTAGCCATTTTCAAATAATAATGTTTTTACAAAAAAACACACAATTTTAAAAATTATATTCGACAATTTGATACTACAAAGTCAAATGTTTAAATGCGAAATAAATGTGTTGTATTTATATTTATATGAAATTTCAAAATTTTTGTTGTCATATCCTATTGGATAGCTATCAGAGTATGGACTAATCAAATTGTATAATAGGCGTGGCTTAAAAAATCTTTAATGCTTTATATAAAAAGGCACAATTGTACCGGCGCTCACATACATTACAATACTTGTGAGGTTAACGGCCGTGTTATCCGTTCGTTAAAATATTGTAAATAATTTTTTATTAAAATGACTGGCAGAGGAAAAGGTGGAAAGGGTCTTGGAAAAGGGGGTGCAAAACGTCATAGAAAAGTTTTGCGTGATAATATCCAAGGTATTACAAAACCTGCAATTCGTCGTTTAGCACGACGAGGTGGAGTAAAACGTATCTCTGGTTTAATTTATGAAGAAACACGTGGTGTACTTAAAGTATTCCTTGAAAATGTTATTCGGGATGCTGTTACATATACTGAACACGCAAAACGTAAAACAGTTACAGCTATGGATGTTGTATATGCATTAAAACGACAAGGTCGTACTTTGTATGGTTTTGGAGGTTAAGAAAATATAATAATTTACTTAAAATATTTAGTAAATTTATTAAAGAATATTTAATACATCCGATAAATTTAAACAGGCTTTCCTTTTTGGGAAGCCACTAATTTTATTTATATAAGAGTAAATAAATTTGTTAATAAATATAACATATTATATAATTTGTTTACAACAAATTATTTTGTTTATAACATACATTACCAAATATTTTTATTTTTTTTTTTTATTGTAATATATCTGCAATAATAAATTATAATTTGTATATTATCTATTTTATTTTACAATAACTTATTGAATTTTTGAAAAAATTTTATTATAAATTAATATACTATTATATTTTTTATATATACAAGTTAAGAGTAACAAGTATCGATAGGAGATTATCGAATTTATAACTAATAAAACATTTCGCCTTAATCAAAGAAAATAAAGATTTTGCTATACCATTTTTTATACTTTCAATAAATAATTTATTATTAAATTTTTATTATTTCATTTATTTTTTAAAATTATTAAAAATATTTTTCTAATAATTATAAGCGTACATAAACAAGTAGTAAATGTAAAATGAAAATAATAAAGGTAATGTAATGCATTTGCATTACACTGATTTACGATATATATTCCGCGATATCCTTTATTATATTTAAAATTAATAATATTGATATACTAATAATAGATATATTCAAGCTATTAATATATAAAATTTTATATTAAATATGATATTAATAATTGTTTATTTAATTTTTTTGTATATATAAAAATAATTTACTCTTATTTAAAAAATTTGATGGCTCTCTTAAAAAGAGAGCCGTTTTTATATGTTGATGTATTTTTATGTTATCAATTAAATAATATTTTCGATTTATTTATTTTGAACTTGTATATTTTGTAACAGCTTTAGTACCTTCACTAACAGCGTGCTTTGCCAATTCACCAGGTAATAATAATCGAACTGCGGTTTGAATTTCCCGACTTGTGATTGTTGAACGTTTATTATAATGTGCTAAACGTGATGCTTCAGCAGCAATACGTTCAAAAATATCATTAACAAAACTGTTCATGATACTCATAGCTTTACTAGAGATACCAGTATCAGGATGCACTTGTTTTAATACTTTGTAAATGTAAATTGCATATGATTCCTTGCGCTTCCTCTTCTTTTTCTTATCACTCTTTGATATATTTTTTTGAGCTTTGCCAGCTTTTTTTGCTGCTTTTCCACTTGTTTTTGGTGGCATTGTTACAAACAATTAATATACACAGATAGTTACAGAACACCAGTCAGTATATGTATGAGCGTGTCGTGTATACAACTAGCGTATTATATACGCGAAGATGGATATAACAATAAAAATGAATACTACTCTCTGATTGGCTGAAAATAATACTATAAGGTGATTGGTTTATTTTTAAAGTTTTATATTTTATAAATATTATAAATTAAAATACCCAAATAACATTTTAAACATTTATGTTACAATCCCCGTAACGTACACATCTGTGTGATTATATTTACAAAAAAAAATATTAATTAAATAAATTTATTCGCTATGTCTGGACGAGGTAAAGGTGGTAAAGTAAAGGGAAAGGCAAAGTCAAGATCAAGCCGAGCAGGATTACAATTTCCTGTTGGAAGAATTCACAGATTATTACGAAAAGGAAATTATGCTGAACGAGTAGGTGCTGGTGCCCCAGTATATTTGGCTGCTGTTATGGAATATTTGGCTGCAGAAGTTCTCGAGTTAGCTGGTAATGCTGCCCGTGATAACAAAAAAACACGTATCATTCCACGTCATTTACAATTGGCAATTCGTAATGATGAAGAATTAAATAAATTATTATCTGGTGTAACAATTGCTCAAGGTGGTGTATTACCAAACATTCAAGCAGTGTTATTACCAAAGAAAACTGAAAAGAAAGCATAAATTAAAAACATTGCATTAATTTTTATAATAATAATACATCGATCATAGGCCTTTTAATAAAAGGCCACAAATTTATTTAAAATAAGAGTAAAAATTATTTTTATAAATAATATATTATAATATTTTTTTAAAGAATCAATTTAAATAATTATAAATTAATGATTCTTTTTTTTTTTTTTCTTTTTTATATGTTATTATGGAAATAATTCATCATATTATGATGACATTTAGGTAACATATTATAAGAATATTCATAAAATATTATCAAAATAATATTGTATTATGATGATATTTAGACAAAATATTATAAGAATATACACAAAATATTATCAAAATAATATCATTAGATAACAAAACTGTTCATGATACTCATACCTTTACTAGAGATAAAAGTATCAGGATGCACTTGTATTAATACATATTATCACAACATCACAAAATATTTTTTAAAAGGAAAAATTTTTTAAAAATTATTATAAAATTTGATTGAATTAAATTTCAATTTATTTTTTTAATAATTAAAGAAAAAAAAAAGCATATAAACTTTCTATTGAAAATGTTATTTTCAACTAGATGGCCAAGTGAACTTTGTTACACAAACAATATATGACGTATTCGTTATTTAAATAATCAGTATCCTTTGATATTATATCAATACGTTACTCTCTTCTTTTGATACATATTAATAAAATTTCAATTTATAAGATTTTATGTCAATTATATAAATAATATTATAAATTTTCTAAATACATAAGTTAAGTAACAAAAAATTTGAATAACAAGATAAATTTATATATTATGTTTTAATACTCGATACTATAATATATCGCATCCGTTACCAATTATTCGGTATCCTTTGATTTATACACAGAATGAACCAAAAATATGTATCAAATTTATTTTATTTATTTATATATTTAATATTATTATTATTATTTTATATTACAAAGTTTCTTAACGAAGCTTACAATGATTTCTCATATCGTACTTAACAAAATTATTTAGATCATATAAAATTTAAATTGTTAAAAAATTTTTATATTTATTATTATTATTTATTTTTATTAAAATTACATAACATAAAATTAATAATATTTTAATAATTATATAAATTAATTCTTATTTAAAATAATCTTATATTAATCTCAACAAATACTCTAATAATATATTTTGTCATAAATTTTTTTATATTTAAAATAAATATTATAATATATAAATACTTATATCAGTATAAAATTTCTTTATATAATTATGAAAAAATTAATTTAATAGTTAATTATTGATATTAATGCATAAATAAAAGTATTTTCTAATGAAATATATTTTGTCAATGTTCGATTAACACATTTCATAATAATACGTTTTCATTATTGACAAAAAAAGTTTTTCTAAAAATGAAATCTTATACTATAATATATATATTTATATATTAAATTTTTTAATTATTTATATACTAATAATTTATAATAAATCGATATTAAATAAAAAATAAAAATATATACTTTTTAAGTTTACCTTAAAAATATTATTGTTTTGTATGATTGAAATAATTAATATTAAACTATGTTTATTAATAATTGTTAATAAAAAAATTAAATATATTTTAATTTATAAAATAAATATTATTATTAAATTTATAATTTATTATTTTATATATTATAGAAATTGAAAAAATAAATCATGTTTACTACGACAGTAAATTAGAAATACTATTTAATTTTTATGTGTTTTCTACATGGTACTTTGACTTACATAGGGACTTATATTATTGTGAATAATGATATAATTGAAAACCTTTATTTTTTATTTGATAGAATTATTATATTTTATCATTTAAATATTTATAATAAATACATTATTTTTATAAAGTAAAAAATATGGCCGAAGAAAATTCTACAGCTGTTGCAGCAACTGCGGTTACTGCTGCTTCTACAACACCAACAAAAAAAGCAACAGCTTCTGGTGCTAAACGTACAAAACAACATTCAAAACCAACACATCCACGTACATCAGAAATGGTTGTTAACGCAATTAAAAATTTAAAAGAACGTGGTGGTTCATCATTACAAGCAATTAAAAAATATTTAGCTGCAAATTATAAAGTGGATTCTGATAAAATTTCACCATTTATTAAAAAATATTTAAAAGCTGCTGTAACTGAGGGAGCCTTGGTACAAACTAAAGGTAAAGGTGCATCTGGTTCATTCAAATTGGCTGCTTCCGCTTCATCTAATTCTTCAGCTAAATCAAAAGTATCCAAAAAAGAAAGTGGAGCAAAAGGTTCAGCAAAGAGTGCTAAAAGTAAACGGGCACCAAAAGAAAAGAAAGCCACAACTACATCATTGGCAGCCAAAAAGCCTAAAGCAAAAAAAGCGACTCCATCATCATCAACTGCTGCTAAAAAAGTTACTGCAAAATCATCAGCGGCATCAAAAAAAGCACCAGTTAAAGCAAAACCAGCAAAAAGTACAAAATCCGCTGCCAAAAGTAGCCCTGCTCGTAAACCGAAAGCACCAAAAGCTAAGAAAGCTTCTGTTGCCAAATCATCTCCTACAAAAATTAAAAAAGCAGCACCAAAAAAGAAATGATCTGTTACTTTAATAATATATTGAAATATTTCATTATTTTTGCTAAAAAATGAAAATAACATAGGCCTTAATACAGGCCACAAATTAATATTTGATAAGAGTAAATTATTTTTTGTATAAATATTTTATAAAATAATAGTTTAGAAACATTTGCCACAGTCAGTACCACGGATGGGTGGCCACTTGAGAATACTGTGTGCGGTTGCATTTTTATTTAAAATATATGGTATAATAAATAAGTATATATTTAAATTGATTACTTCATTGAAAATTTTAATAATATACTTTAATATTAATGATATTTATGAAAAATATATATTTGTAAAAATTTTCATTTATTACTGGCAACAGCCATACCACGTTGAAAACACCGGTTCTCGTCCGATCACCGAAGTTAAGCAACATTGGGCACAGTCAGTACTTGGATGGGTGACCGCTTGGGAACACTGTGTGCGGTTGCCTTTTTATATTAAAAATATAAATTATTTTTCTTCTTTTCTTTTTTTTTACACACCATATATAAATATATGTTATTTAGAAATGTAAACCTTTTATATTATTCATCAACAAATAAATATTATTTTTTGTATAAAATTTTATTGCATTTATAACTCATATCATGGTTACTTTAAAGCGAGAAGTTTTTTTAATATTTCAAATGAATATAAAATAATATAAATTTTATGAAATTTATTTATTTTTAGAAATAGCAATCGCTTATAATTATAACAAAATTTTAATAATGTTTAATTTTATTTCAATAATTTATATTTATATATATATATATATATATATATATATATATATATATATATATATATATTTTTTAATAAAAATAATATACTCTTATTTATTTATATATGTTGGTCCTATATATAGGACCGAAAATATTTCTTATTTGTTTTTTTTTTTTTAAATTGTCATTTAAAACGCTTATGCACGTTCTCCACGAATACGTCTTGCCAATTGTATATCCTTAGGCATAATTGTAACACGCTTTGCATGAATTGCGCATAAATTGGTATCTTCAAATAAACCTACTAAATAGGCTTCACTAGCTTCTTGTAATGCCATAACAGCTGAACTTTGAAAACGTAAATCGGTTTTAAAATCTTGTGCAATTTCACGTACTAAACGTTGGAATGGTAATTTACGAATTAACAATTCAGTACTTTTTTGATAACGACGAATTTCTCGTAAAGCTACTGTACCAGGACGATATCTGTGTGGTTTTTTTACTCCACCAGTTGCTGGTGCACTTTTACGTGCAGCTTTCGTTGCTAATTGTTTTCTTGGTGCTTTACCACCAGTTGATTTACGTGCAGTTTGCTTGGTTCTAGCCATTTTCAAATAATAATGTTTTTACAAAAAAACACACAATTTTAAAAATTATATTCGACAATTTGATACTACAAAGTCAAATGTTTAAATGCGAAATAAATGTGTTGTATTTATATTTATATGAAATTTCAAAATTTTTGTTGTCATATCCTATTGGATAGCTATCAGAGTATGGACTAATCAAATTGTATAGGCGTGGCTTAAAAAATCTTTAATGCTTTATATAAAAAGGCACAATTGTACCGGCGCTCACATACATTACAATACTTGTGAGGTTAACACACGTGTTATCCGTTCGTTAAAATATTGTAAATAATTTTTTATTAAAATGACTGGCAGAGGAAAAGGTGGAAAGGGTCTTGGAAAAGGGGGTGCAAAACGTCATAGAAAAGTTTTGCGTGATAATATCCAAGGTATTACAAAACCTGCAATTCGTCGTTTAGCACGACGAGGTGGAGTAAAACGTATCTCTGGTTTAATTTATGAAGAAACACGTGGTGTACTTAAAGTATTCCTTGAAAATGTTATTCGGGATGCTGTTACATATACTGAACACGCAAAACGTAAAACAGTTACAGCTATGGATGTTGTATATGCATTAAAACGACAAGGTCGTACTTTGTATGGTTTTGGAGGTTAAGAAAATATAATAATTTACTTAAAATATTTAGTAAATTTATTAAAGAATATTTAATACATCCGATAAATTTAAACAGGCTTTCCTTTTTGGGAAGCCACTAATTTTATTTATATAAGAGTAAATAAATTTGTTAATAAATATAACATATTATATAATTTGTTTACAACAAATTATTTTGTTTATAACATACATTACCAAATATTTTTATTTTTTTTTTTTATTGTAATATATCTGCAATAATAAATTATAATTTGTATATTATCTATTTTATTTTACAATAACTTATTGAATTTTTGAAAAAATTTTATTATAAATTAATATACTATTATATTTTTTATATATACAAGTTAAGAGTAACAAGTATCGATAGGAGATTATCGAATTTATAACTAATAAAACATTTCGCCTTAATCAAAGAAAATAAAGATTTTGCTATACCATTTTTTATACTTTCAATAAATAATTTATTATTAAATTTTTATTATTTCATTTATTTTTTAAAATTATTAAAAATATTTTTCTAATAATTATAAGCGTACATAAACAAGTAGTAAATGTAAAATGAAAATAATAAAGGTAATGTAATGCATTTGCATTACACTGATTTACGATATATATTCCGCGATATCCTTTATTATATTTAAAATTAATAATATTGATATACTAATAATAGATATATTCAAGCTATTAATATATAAATTTTTATATTAAATATGATATTAATAATTGTTTATTTAATTTTTTTGTATATATAAAAATAATTTACTCTTATTTAAAAAATTTGATGGCTCTCTTAAAAAGAGAGCCGTTTTTATATGTTGATGTATTTTTATGTTATCAATTAAATAATATTTTCGATTTATTTATTTTGAACTTGTATATTTTGTAACAGCTTTAGTACCTTCACTAACAGCGTGCTTTGCCAATTCACCAGGTAATAATAATCGAACTGCGGTTTGAATTTCCCGACTTGTGATTGTTGAACGTTTATTATAATGTGCTAAACGTGATGCTTCAGCAGCAATACGTTCAAAAATATCATTAACAAAACTGTTCATGATACTCATAGCTTTACTAGAGATACCAGTATCAGGATGCACTTGTTTTAATACTTTGTAAATGTAAATTGCATATGATTCCTTGCGCTTCCTCTTCTTTTTCTTATCACTCTTTGATATATTTTTTTGAGCTTTGCCAGCTTTTTTTGCTGCTTTTCCACTTGTTTTTGGTGGCATTGTTACAAACAATTAATATACACAGATAGTTACAGAACACCAGTCAGTATATGTATGAGCGTGTCGTGTATACAACTAGCGTATTATATACGCGAAGATGGATATAACAATAAAAATGAATACTACTCTCTGATTGGCTGAAAATAATACTATAAGGTGATTGGTTTATTTTTAAAGTTTTATATTTTATAAATATTATAAATTAAAATACCCAAATAACATTTTAAACATTTATGTTACAATCCCCGTAACGTACACATCTGTGTGATTATATTTACAAAAAAAAATATTAATTAAATAAATTTATTCGCTATGTCTGGACGAGGTAAAGGTGGTAAAGTAAAGGGAAAGGCAAAGTCAAGATCAAGCCGAGCAGGATTACAATTTCCTGTTGGAAGAATTCACAGATTATTACGAAAAGGAAATTATGCTGAACGAGTAGGTGCTGGTGCCCCAGTATATTTGGCTGCTGTTATGGAATATTTGGCTGCAGAAGTTCTCGAGTTAGCTGGTAATGCTGCCCGTGATAACAAAAAAACACGTATCATTCCACGTCATTTACAATTGGCAATTCGTAATGATGAAGAATTAAATAAATTATTATCTGGTGTAACAATTGCTCAAGGTGGTGTATTACCAAACATTCAAGCAGTGTTATTACCAAAGAAAACTGAAAAGAAAGCATAAATTAAAAACATTGCATTAATTTTTATAATAATAATACATCGATCATAGGCCTTTTAATAAAAGGCCACAAATTTATTTAAAATAAGAGTAAAAATTATTTTTATAAATAATATATTATAATATTTTTTTAAAGAATCAATTTAAATAATTATAAATTAATGATTCTTTTTTTTTTTTTTCTTTTTTATATGTTATTATGGAAATAATTCATCATATTATGATGACATTTAGGTAACATATTATAAGAATATTCATAAAATATTATCAAAATAATATTGTATTATGATGATATTTAGACAAAATATTATAAGAATATACACAAAATATTATCAAAATAATATCATTAGATAACAAAACTGTTCATGATACTCATACCTTTACTAGAGATAAAAGTATCAGGATGCACTTGTATTAATACATATTATCACAACATCACAAAATATTTTTTAAAAGGAAAAATTTTTTAAAAATTATTATAAAATTTGATTGAATTAAATTTCAATTTATTTTTTTAATAATTAAAGAAAAAAAAAAGCATATAAACTTTCTATTGAAAATGTTATTTTCAACTAGATGGCCAAGTGAACTTTGTTACACAAACAATATATGACGTATTCGTTATTTAAATAATCAGTATCCTTTGATATTATATCAATACGTTACTCTCTTCTTTTGATACATATTAATAAAATTTCAATTTATAAGATTTTATGTCAATTATATAAATAATATTATAAATTTTCTAAATACATAAGTTAAGTAACAAAAAATTTGAATAACAAGATAAATTTATATATTATGTTTTAATACTCGATACTATAATATATCGCATCCGTTACCAATTATTCGGTATCCTTTGATTTATACACAGAATGAACCAAAAATATGTATCAAATTTATTTTATTTATTTATATATTTAATATTATTATTATTATTTTATATTACAAAGTTTCTTAACGAAGCTTACAATGATTTCTCATATCGTACTTAACAAAATTATTTAGATCATATAAAATTTAAATTGTTAAAAAATTTTTATATTTATTATTATTATTTATTTTTATTAAAATTACATAACATAAAATTAATAATATTTTAATAATTATATAAATTAATTCTTATTTAAAATAATCTTATATTAATCTCAACAAATACTCTAATAATATATTTTGTCATAAATTTTTTTATATTTAAAATAAATATTATAATATATAAATACTTATATCAGTATAAAATTTCTTTATATAATTATGAAAAAATTAATTTAATAGTTAATTATTGATATTAATGCATAAATAAAAGTATTTTCTAATGAAATATATTTTGTCAATGTTCGATTAACACATTTCATAATAATACGTTTTCATTATTGACAAAAAAAGTTTTTCTAAAAATGAAATCTTATACTATAATATATATATTTATATATTAAATTTTTTAATTATTTATATACTAATAATTTATAATAAATCGATATTAAATAAAAAATAAAAATATATACTTTTTAAGTTTACCTTAAAAATATTATTGTTTTGTATGATTGAAATAATTAATATTAAACTATGTTTATTAATAATTGTTAATAAAAAAATTAAATATATTTTAATTTATAAAATAAATATTATTATTAAATTTATAATTTATTATTTTATATATTATAGAAATTGAAAAAATAAATCATGTTTACTACGACAGTAAATTAGAAATACTATTTAATTTTTATGTGTTTTCTACATGGTACTTTGACTTACATAGGGACTTATATTATTGTGAATAATGATATAATTGAAAACCTTTATTTTTTATTTGATAGAATTATTATATTTTATCATTTAAATATTTATAATAAATACATTATTTTTATAAAGTAAAAAATATGGCCGAAGAAAATTCTACAGCTGTTGCAGCAACTGCGGTTACTGCTGCTTCTACAACACCAACAAAAAAAGCAACAGCTTCTGGTGCTAAACGTACAAAACAACATTCAAAACCAACACATCCACGTACATCAGAAATGGTTGTTAACGCAATTAAAAATTTAAAAGAACGTGGTGGTTCATCATTACAAGCAATTAAAAAATATTTAGCTGCAAATTATAAAGTGGATTCTGATAAAATTTCACCATTTATTAAAAAATATTTAAAAGCTGCTGTAACTGAGGGAGCCTTGGTACAAACTAAAGGTAAAGGTGCATCTGGTTCATTCAAATTGGCTGCTTCCGCTTCATCTAATTCTTCAGCTAAATCAAAAGTATCCAAAAAAGAAAGTGGAGCAAAAGGTTCAGCAAAGAGTGCTAAAAGTAAACGGGCACCAAAAGAAAAGAAAGCCACAACTACATCATTGGCAGCCAAAAAGCCTAAAGCAAAAAAAGCGACTCCATCATCATCAACTGCTGCTAAAAAAGTTACTGCAAAATCATCAGCGGCATCAAAAAAAGCACCAGTTAAAGCAAAACCAGCAAAAAGTACAAAATCCGCTGCCAAAAGTAGCCCTGCTCGTAAACCGAAAGCACCAAAAGCTAAGAAAGCTTCTGTTGCCAAATCATCTCCTACAAAAATTAAAAAAGCAGCACCAAAAAAGAAATGATCTGTTACTTTAATAATATATTGAAATATTTCATTATTTTTGCTAAAAAATGAAAATAACATAGGCCTTAATACAGGCCACAAATTAATATTTGATAAGAGTAAATTATTTTTTGTATAAATATTTTATAAAATAATAGTTTAGAAACATTTGCCACAGTCAGTACCACGGATGGGTGGCCACTTGAGAATACTGTGTGCGGTTGCATTTTTATTTAAAATATATGGTATAATAAATAAGTATATATTTAAATTGATTACTTCATTGAAAATTTTAATAATATACTTTAATATTAATGATATTTATGAAAAATATATATTTGTAAAAATTTTCATTTATTACTGGCAACAGCCATACCACGTTGAAAACACCGGTTCTCGTCCGATCACCGAAGTTAAGCATCATTGGGCACAGTCAGTACTTGGATGGGTGACCGCTTGGGAACACTGTGTGCGGTTGCCTTTTTATATTAAAAATATAAATTATTTTTCTTCTTTTCTTTTTTTTTACACACCATATATAAATATATGTTATTTAGAAATGTAAACCTTTTATATTATTCATCAACAAATAAATATTATTTTTTGTATAAAATTTTATTGCATTTATAACTCATATCATGGTTACTTTAAAGCGAGAAGTTTTTTTAATATTTCAAATGAATATAAAATAATATAAATTTTATGAAATTTATTTATTTTTAGAAATAGCAATCGCTTATAATTATAACAAAATTTTAATAATGTTTAATTTTATTTCAATAATTTATATTTATATATATATATATATATATATATATATATATATATATATATATTTTTTAATAAAAATAATATACTCTTATTTAATAATATATGTTGGTCCTATATATAGGACCGAAAATATTTCTTATTTGTTTTTTTTTTTTTAAATTGTCATTTAAAACGCTTATGCACGTTCTCCACGAATACGTCTTGCCAATTGTATATCCTTAGGCATAATTGTAACACGCTTTGCATGAATTGCGCATAAATTGGTATCTTCAAATAAACCTACTAAATAGGCTTCACTAGCTTCTTGTAATGCCATAACAGCTGAACTTTGAAAACGTAAATCGGTTTTAAAATCTTGTGCAATTTCACGTACTAAACGTTGGAATGGTAATTTACGAATTAACAATTCAGTACTTTTTTGATAACGACGAATTTCTCGTAAAGCTACTGTACCAGGACGATATCTGTGTGGTTTTTTTACTCCACCAGTTGCTGGTGCACTTTTACGTGCAGCTTTCGTTGCTAATTGTTTTCTTGGTGCTTTACCACCAGTTGATTTACGTGCAGTTTGCTTGGTTCTAGCCATTTTCAAATAATAATGTTTTTACAAAAAAACACACAATTTTAAAAATTATATTCGACAATTTGATACTACAAAGTCAAATGTTTAAATGCGAAATAAATGTGTTGTATTTATATTTATATGAAATTTCAAAATTTTTGTTGTCATATCCTATTGGATAGCTATCAGAGTATGGACTAATCAAATTGTATAGGCGTGGCTTAAAAAATCTTTAATGCTTTATATAAAAAGGCACAATTGTACCGGCGCTCACATACATTACAATACTTGTGAGGTTAACACACGTGTTATCCGTTCGTTAAAATATTGTAAATAATTTTTTATTAAAATGACTGGCAGAGGAAAAGGTGGAAAGGGTCTTGGAAAAGGGGGTGCAAAACGTCATAGAAAAGTTTTGCGTGATAATATCCAAGGTATTACAAAACCTGCAATTCGTCGTTTAGCACGACGAGGTGGAGTAAAACGTATCTCTGGTTTAATTTATGAAGAAACACGTGGTGTACTTAAAGTATTCCTTGAAAATGTTATTCGGGATGCTGTTACATATACTGAACACGCAAAACGTAAAACAGTTACAGCTATGGATGTTGTATATGCATTAAAACGACAAGGTCGTACTTTGTATGGTTTTGGAGGTTAAGAAAATATAATAATTTACTTAAAATATTTAGTAAATTTATTAAAGAATATTTAATACATCCGATAAATTTAAACAGGCTTTCCTTTTTGGGAAGCCACTAATTTTATTTATATAAGAGTAAATAAATTTGTTAATAAATATAACATATTATATAATTTGTTTACAACAAATTATTTTGTTTATAACATACATTACCAAATATTTTTATTTTTTTTTTTTATTGTAATATATCTGCAATAATAAATTATAATTTGTATATTATCTATTTTATTTTACAATAACTTATTGAATTTTTGAAAAAATTTTATTATAAATTAATATACTATTATATTTTTTATATATACAAGTTAAGAGTAACAAGTATCGATAGGAGATTATCGAATTTATAACTAATAAAACATTTCGCCTTAATCAAAGAAAATAAAGATTTTGCTATACCATTTTTTATACTTTCAATAAATAATTTATTATTAAATTTTTATTATTTCATTTATTTTTTAAAATTATTAAAAATATTTTTCTAATAATTATAAGCGTACATAAACAAGTAGTAAATGTAAAATGAAAATAATAAAGGTAATGTAATGCATTTGCATTACACTGATTTACGATATATATTCCGCGATATCCTTTATTATATTTAAAATTAATAATATTGATATACTAATAATAGATATATTCAAGCTATTAATATATAAAATTTTATATTAAATATGATATTAATAATTGTTTATTTAATTTTTTTGTATATATAAAAATAATTTACTCTTATTTAAAAAATTTGATGGCTCTCTTAAAAAGAGAGCCATTTTTATATGTTGATGTATTTTTATGTTATCAATTAAATAATATTTTCGATTTATTTATTTTGAACTTGTATATTTTGTAACAGCTTTAGTACCTTCACTAACAGCGTGCTTTGCCAATTCACCAGGTAATAATAATCGAACTGCGGTTTGAATTTCCCGACTTGTGATTGTTGAACGTTTATTATAATGTGCTAAACGTGATGCTTCAGCAGCAATACGTTCAAAAATATCATTAACAAAACTGTTCATGATACTCATAGCTTTACTAGAGATACCAGTATCAGGATGCACTTGTTTTAATACTTTGTAAATGTAAATTGCATATGATTCCTTGCGCTTCCTCTTCTTTTTCTTATCACTCTTTGATATATTTTTTTGAGCTTTGCCAGCTTTTTTTGCTGCTTTTCCACTTGTTTTTGGTGGCATTGTTACAAACAATTAATATACACAGATAGTTACAGAACACCAGTCAGTATATGTATGAGCGTGTCGTGTATACAACTAGCGTATTATATACGCGAAGATGGATATAACAATAAAAATGAATACTACTCTCTGATTGGCTGAAAATAATACTATAAGGTGATTGGTTTATTTTTAAAGTTTTATATTTTATAAATATTATAAATTAAAATACCCAAATAACATTTTAAACATTTATGTTACAATCCCCGTAACGTACACATCTGTGTGATTATATTTACAAAAAAAAATATTAATTAAATAAATTTATTCGCTATGTCTGGACGAGGTAAAGGTGGTAAAGTAAAGGGAAAGGCAAAGTCAAGATCAAGCCGAGCAGGATTACAATTTCCTGTTGGAAGAATTCACAGATTATTACGAAAAGGAAATTATGCTGAACGAGTAGGTGCTGGTGCCCCAGTATATTTGGCTGCTGTTATGGAATATTTGGCTGCAGAAGTTCTCGAGTTAGCTGGTAATGCTGCCCGTGATAACAAAAAAACACGTATCATTCCACGTCATTTACAATTGGCAATTCGTAATGATGAAGAATTAAATAAATTATTATCTGGTGTAACAATTGCTCAAGGTGGTGTATTACCAAACATTCAAGCAGTGTTATTACCAAAGAAAACTGAAAAGAAAGCATAAATTAAAAACATTGCATTAATTTTTATAATAATAATACATCGATCATAGGCCTTTTAATAAAAGGCCACAAATTTATTTAAAATAAGAGTAAAAATTATTTTTATAAATAATATATTATAATATTTTTTTAAAGAATCAATTTAAATAATTATAAATTAATGATTCTTTTTTTTTTTTTTCTTTTTTATATGTTATTATGGAAATAATTCATCATATTATGATGACATTTAGGTAACATATTATAAGAATATTCATAAAATATTATCAAAATAATATTGTATTATGATGATATTTAGACAAAATATTATAAGAATATACACAAAATATTATCAAAATAATATCATTAGATAACAAAACTGTTCATGATACTCATACCTTTACTAGAGATAAAAGTATCAGGATGCACTTGTATTAATACATATTATCACAACATCACAAAATATTTTTTAAAAGGAAAAATTTTTTAAAAATTATTATAAAATTTGATTGAATTAAATTTCAATTTATTTTTTTAATAATTAAAGAAAAAAAAAAGCATATAAACTTTCTATTGAAAATGTTATTTTCAACTAGATGGCCAAGTGAACTTTGTTACACAAACAATATATGACGTATTCGTTATTTAAATAATCAGTATCCTTTGATATTATATCAATACGTTACTCTCTTCTTTTGATACATATTAATAAAATTTCAATTTATAAGATTTTATGTCAATTATATAAATAATATTATAAATTTTCTAAATACATAAGTTAAGTAACAAAAAATTTGAATAACAAGATAAATTTATATATTATGTTTTAATACTCGATACTATAATATATCGCATCCGTTACCAATTATTCGGTATCCTTTGATTTATACACAGAATGAACCAAAAATATGTATCAAATTTATTTTATTTATTTATATATTTAATATTATTATTATTATTTTATATTACAAAGTTTCTTAACGAAGCTTACAATGATTTCTCATATCGTACTTAACAAAATTATTTAGATCATATAAAATTTAAATTGTTAAAAAATTTTTATATTTATTATTATTATTTATTTTTATTAAAATTACATAACATAAAATTAATAATATTTTAATAATTATATAAATTAATTCTTATTTAAAATAATCTTATATTAATCTCAACAAATACTCTAATAATATATTTTGTCATAAATTTTTTTATATTTAAAATAAATATTATAATATATAAATACTTATATCAGTATAAAATTTCTTTATATAATTATGAAAAAATTAATTTAATAGTTAATTATTGATATTAATGCATAAATAAAAGTATTTTCTAATGAAATATATTTTGTCAATGTTCGATTAACACATTTCATAATAATACGTTTTCATTATTGACAAAAAAAGTTTTTCTAAAAATGAAATCTTATACTATAATATATATATTTATATATTAAATTTTTTAATTATTTATATACTAATAATTTATAATAAATCGATATTAAATAAAAAATAAAAATATATACTTTTTAAGTTTACCTTAAAAATATTATTGTTTTGTATGATTGAAATAATTAATATTAAACTATGTTTATTAATAATTGTTAATAAAAAAATTAAATATATTTTAATTTATAAAATAAATATTATTATTAAATTTATAATTTATTATTTTATATATTATAGAAATTGAAAAAATAAATCATGTTTACTACGACAGTAAATTAGAAATACTATTTAATTTTTATGTGTTTTCTACATGGTACTTTGACTTACATAGGGACTTATATTATTGTGAATAATGATATAATTGAAAACCTTTATTTTTTATTTGATAGAATTATTATATTTTATCATTTAAATATTTATAATAAATACATTATTTTTATAAAGTAAAAAATATGGCCGAAGAAAATTCTACAGCTGTTGCAGCAACTGCGGTTACTGCTGCTTCTACAACACCAACAAAAAAAGCAACAGCTTCTGGTGCTAAACGTACAAAACAACATTCAAAACCAACACATCCACGTACATCAGAAATGGTTGTTAACGCAATTAAAAATTTAAAAGAACGTGGTGGTTCATCATTACAAGCAATTAAAAAATATTTAGCTGCAAATTATAAAGTGGATTCTGATAAAATTTCACCATTTATTAAAAAATATTTAAAAGCTGCTGTAACTGAGGGAGCCTTGGTACAAACTAAAGGTAAAGGTGCATCTGGTTCATTCAAATTGGCTGCTTCCGCTTCATCTAATTCTTCAGCTAAATCAAAAGTATCCAAAAAAGAAAGTGGAGCAAAAGGTTCAGCAAAGAGTGCTAAAAGTAAACGGGCACCAAAAGAAAAGAAAGCCACAACTACATCATTGGCAGCCAAAAAGCCTAAAGCAAAAAAAGCGACTCCATCATCATCAACTGCTGCTAAAAAAGTTACTGCAAAATCATCAGCGGCATCAAAAAAAGCACCAGTTAAAGCAAAACCAGCAAAAAGTACAAAATCCGCTGCCAAAAGTAGCCCTGCTCGTAAACCGAAAGCACCAAAAGCTAAGAAAGCTTCTGTTGCCAAATCATCTCCTACAAAAATTAAAAAAGCAGCACCAAAAAAGAAATGATCTGTTACTTTAATAATATATTGAAATATTTCATTATTTTTGCTAAAAAATGAAAATAACATAGGCCTTAATACAGGCCACAAATTAATATTTGATAAGAGTAAATTATTTTTTGTATAAATATTTTATAAAATAATAGTTTAGAAACATTTGCCACAGTCAGTACCACGGATGGGTGGCCACTTGAGAATACTGTGTGCGGTTGCATTTTTATTTAAAATATATGGTATAATAAATAAGTATATATTTAAATTGATTACTTCATTGAAAATTTTAATAATATACTTTAATATTAATGATATTTATGAAAAATATATATTTGTAAAAATTTTCATTTATTACTGGCAACAGCCATACCACGTTGAAAACACCGGTTCTCGTCCGATCACCGAAGTTAAGCAACATTGGGCACAGTCAGTACTTGGATGGGTGACCGCTTGGGAACACTGTGTGCGGTTGCCTTTTTATATTAAAAATATAAATTATTTTTCTTCTTTTCTTTTTTTTTACACACCATATATAAATATATGTTATTTAGAAATGTAAACCTTTTATATTATTCATCAACAAATAAATATTATTTTTTGTATAAAATTTTATTGCATTTATAACTCATATCATGGTTACTTTAAAGCGAGAAGTTTTTTTAATATTTCAAATGAATATAAAATAATATAAATTTTATGAAATTTATTTATTTTTAGAAATAGCAATCGCTTATAATTATAACAAAATTTTAATAATGTTTAATTTTATTTCAATAATTTATATTTATATATATATATATATATATATATATATATATATATATATATATATTTTTTAATAAAAATAATATACTCTTATTTAATAATATATGTTGGTCCTATATATAGGACCGAAAATATTTCTTATTTGTTTTTTTTTTTTTAAATTGTCATTTAAAACGCTTATGCACGTTCTCCACGAATACGTCTTGCCAATTGTATATCCTTAGGCATAATTGTAACACGCTTTGCATGAATTGCGCATAAATTGGTATCTTCAAATAAACCTACTAAATAGGCTTCACTAGCTTCTTGTAATGCCATAACAGCTGAACTTTGAAAACGTAAATCGGTTTTAAAATCTTGTGCAATTTCACGTACTAAACGTTGGAATGGTAATTTACGAATTAACAATTCAGTACTTTTTTGATAACGACGAATTTCTCGTAAAGCTACTGTACCAGGACGATATCTGTGTGGTTTTTTTACTCCACCAGTTGCTGGTGCACTTTTACGTGCAGCTTTCGTTGCTAATTGTTTTCTTGGTGCTTTACCACCAGTTGATTTACGTGCAGTTTGCTTGGTTCTAGCCATTTTCAAATAATAATGTTTTTACAAAAAAACACACAATTTTAAAAATTATATTCGACAATTTGATACTACAAAGTCAAATGTTTAAATGCGAAATAAATGTGTTGTATTTATATTTATATGAAATTTCAAAATTTTTGTTGTCATATCCTATTGGATAGCTATCAGAGTATGGACTAATCAAATTGTATAGGCGTGGCTTAAAAAATCTTTAATGCTTTATATAAAAAGGCACAATTGTACCGGCGCTCACATACATTAAAATACTTGTGAGGTTAACACACGTGTTATCCGTTCGTTAAAATATTGTAAATAATTTTTTATTAAAATGACTGGCAGAGGAAAAGGTGGAAAGGGTCTTGGAAAAGGGGGTGCAAAACGTCATAGAAAAGTTTTGCGTGATAATATCCAAGGTATTACAAAACCTGCAATTCGTCGTTTAGCACGACGAGGTGGAGTAAAACGTATCTCTGGTTTAATTTATGAAGAAACACGTGGTGTACTTAAAGTATTCCTTGAAAATGTTATTCGGGATGCTGTTACATATACTGAACACGCAAAACGTAAAACAGTTACAGCTATGGATGTTGTATATGCATTAAAACGACAAGGTCGTACTTTGTATGGTTTTGGAGGTTAAGAAAATATAATAATTTACTTAAAATATTTAGTAAATTTATTAAAGAATATTTAATACATCCGATAAATTTAAACAGGCTTTCCTTTTTGGGAAGCCACTAATTTTATTTATATAAGAGTAAATAAATTTGTTAATAAATATAACATATTATATAATTTGTTTACAACAAATTATTTTGTTTATAACATACATTACCAAATATTTTTATTTTTTTTTTTTATTGTAATATATCTGCAATAATAAATTATAATTTGTATATTATCTATTTTATTTTACAATAACTTATTGAATTTTTGAAAAAATTTTATTATAAATTAATATACTATTATATTTTTTATATATACAAGTTAAGAGTAACAAGTATCGATAGGAGATTATCGAATTTATAACTAATAAAACATTTCGCCTTAATCAAAGAAAATAAAGATTTTGCTATACCATTTTTTATACTTTCAATAAATAATTTATTATTAAATTTTTATTATTTCATTTATTTTTTAAAATTATTAAAAATATTTTTCTAATAATTATAAGCGTACATAAACAAGTAGTAAATGTAAAATGAAAATAATAAAGGTAATGTAATGCATTTGCATTACACTGATTTACGATATATATTCCGCGATATCCTTTATTATATTTAAAATTAATAATATTGATATACTAATAATAGATATATTCAAGCTATTAATATATAAAATTTTATATTAAATATGATATTAATAATTGTTTATTTAATTTTTTTGTATATATAAAAATAATTTACTCTTATTTAAAAAATTTGATGGCTCTCTTAAAAAGAGAGCCGTTTTTATATGTTGATGTATTTTTATGTTATCAATTAAATAATATTTTCGATTTATTTATTTTGAACTTGTATATTTTGTAACAGCTTTAGTACCTTCACTAACAGCGTGCTTTGCCAATTCACCAGGTAATAATAATCGAACTGCGGTTTGAATTTCCCGACTTGTGATTGTTGAACGTTTATTATAATGTGCTAAACGTGATGCTTCAGCAGCAATACGTTCAAAAATATCATTAACAAAACTGTTCATGATACTCATAGCTTTACTAGAGATACCAGTATCAGGATGCACTTGTTTTAATACTTTGTAAATGTAAATTGCATATGATTCCTTGCGCTTCCTCTTCTTTTTCTTATCACTCTTTGATATATTTTTTTTGAGCTTTGCCAGCTTTTTTTGCTGCTTTTCCACTTGTTTTTGGTGGCATTGTTACAAACAATTAATATACACAGATAGTTACAGAACACCAGTCAGTATATGTATGAGCGTGTCGTGTATACAACTAGCGTATTATATACGCGAAGATGGATATAACAATAAAAATGAATACTACTCTCTGATTGGCTGAAAATAATACTATAAGGTGATTGGTTTATTTTTAAAGTTTTATATTTTATAAATATTATAAATTAAAATACCCAAATAACATTTTAAACATTTATGTTACAATCCCCGTAACGTACACATCTGTGTGATTATATTTACAAAAAAAAATATTAATTAAATAAATTTATTCGCTATGTCTGGACGAGGTAAAGGTGGTAAAGTAAAGGGAAAGGCAAAGTCAAGATCAAGCCGAGCAGGATTACAATTTCCTGTTGGAAGAATTCACAGATTATTACGAAAAGGAAATTATGCTGAACGAGTAGGTGCTGGTGCCCCAGTATATTTGGCTGCTGTTATGGAATATTTGGCTGCAGAAGTTCTCGAGTTAGCTGGTAATGCTGCCCGTGATAACAAAAAAACACGTATCATTCCACGTCATTTACAATTGGCAATTCGTAATGATGAAGAATTAAATAAATTATTATCTGGTGTAACAATTGCTCAAGGTGGTGTATTACCAAACATTCAAGCAGTGTTATTACCAAAGAAAACTGAAAAGAAAGCATAAATTAAAAACATTGCATTAATTTTTATAATAATAATACATCGATCATAGGCCTTTTAATAAAAGGCCACAAATTTATTTAAAATAAGAGTAAAAATTATTTTTATAAATAATATATTATAATATTTTTTTAAAGAATCAATTTAAATAATTATAAATTAATGATTCTTTTTTTTTTTTTTCTTTTTTATATGTTATTATGGAAATAATTCATCATATTATGATGACATTTAGGTAACATATTATAAGAATATTCATAAAATATTATCAAAATAATATTGTATTATGATGATATTTAGACAAAATATTATAAGAATATACACAAAATATTATCAAAATAATATCATTAGATAACAAAACTGTTCATGATACTCATACCTTTACTAGAGATAAAAGTATCAGGATGCACTTGTATTAATACATATTATCACAAACTCACAAAATATTTTTTAAAAGGAAAAATTTTTTAAAAATTATTATAAAATTTGATTGAATTAAATTTCAATTTATTTTTTTAATAATTAAAGAAAAAAAAAAGCATATAAACTTTCTATTGAAAATGTTATTTTCAACTAGATGGCCAAG